>NC_089204.1:7071355-7371355 GCF_963930695.1 Labrus bergylta
GAGCTAACAGCGCTAACATCCTGGTGTCTGAAATGTTTTGGAGTTTAGATATCGACATGATGTCCAAATAATCTTCTATTGAAACCATGAGCTCATAAATAACTTTATTCACCACCGGTTGATTTGGTCTCACATCATGCATGTTGCACTATGCCCGCTGTTCTTGTTCATCCTCAGGATTTTTATTTTTCAATTTCTGAGCGGAGCTGCATTCTGCTGCCTTGTGTGACTGCGAGTGCTGCTAAACGTTTGTTATGTTAGCTGCTGTTACCTTCTCTGGTGGATTATCAACTTTGTTTTCAAGAGGAATGAATCCATAGATCGAGAGTTTCTTGTGAGTCTTGCGTGCACTGTGTCGCTTTAAGTCGTCTTCTACTCCCTTAAAAAAAAAACTTTAGCGACATCTCTTTAAAAGATTCTGGGTGTCGCCCTCCACCAGCTGCAGCTGAGAGCGAATACTTTCCCAGACTCTGTTGCATCTTCTCTCTTTGTCATAGTCTGCATGCATCCAGGTAGCTCGTGTCTTTGTTTTGTGGCAGTGGGGCGTAACCTGCACTCTGGAAAACTAAAGCCAATGAAACGTGGGATATAGTCTCAATCAGCGGGATGTGGGACAAGTGATGAAAATGAGCAGTCCGCTATGTGCCGGACTGAGGAGTCCGGCACATAGCGGGACCACTAGGTCACCCTAAACTGAGGAACGTTTAATATTAACATTGTTTGAAATTCATATTTTAATTTACAGAAAAAGTCTAAAAATGTAGCCGACATGATTCTGTGAAGCACAAAAACACTAGAAGAAGATGTTTCATTCTTCCTATTTCAGCAGTGAATCAGAACTGTGTGTGTGTGTGTATAAGTGAAGAGGGGGGTTGTATTAAACGTTACAGCTCTTGTGCACGTATATATATGCTGCACATTTTGATATAAGTGCATCCTATTGTGTTCAGAGCTCTGCAGCTGCGGGGGGGCATCTCCTCATGTTTCATACATGAGCTCATTAGCGGCGCTCAGACTGCCCTCCTCTCTCTCTCTTTCTCTCTCTCTCTCGGCCGGCGTCTCCTCCTCAGGCACCGCCCGCTGCTGGCAGAGGGCACAGGAAGCAACATAAAGCTATCCATCCGACTTCATGCCCCACAGAAAATCTGGCACGTTACGAGGACCTATACGCCATAAAAGAATCCCTTTTTATCCCCGGGCCGTCTCCGTTCTATCCCGTCTTACAGCAGGGGGGAATCATCTCTCCTCCGCTGTGTGTTTGTCTGAACAGAGAGCCAGCTGGGCGACTGTACTCCACTGTACTGTTTCACTTTCTATGCACAATGCCGTCACCAGCTGTGAGGACTTCTGTCTTTTTATCAGAGAGCGAGCGCACAGTACAGCTCATTACATATGGTTTCATCAGGCAGAGAATATGTGGACGCACTTAAAAAAACTTTAATGGTTTGCATTGAAGCTGAACTGTTTTAATTCTAGAAGTGGGTACTGCACAATCAAAGGTATTTGTTTATTTAATGTTGATTTGTATACGGACCTGTATGTTGCATTTAAACTGATACAGGCAAAATAAGATGATTGGCTGTAGGGAAATTGGTTGGGAACAAGCAGCAATCTCCGGTGTTAAAAAACTAAGATGATGCAGAAGAGTAAAATCCTGCAGTTCCTTGAGTGTCCACTAGAGGCTGGCTGCAGAAGCACAGGAAGTCACATACACACCCATTCAAAAAAGCAGAGATTAACATGTTTGCAGCCTGGTTCAAAAAAACAAATAGGTGTGATTAGCTCATGTCTCGATCGACAAACACTGTTCGGGGGGGTGAATGTTTTGATGACTCATCAGTTTTGATTTGATGAAGGATAAGAGTTATTCACAATAAGGCGTGTAGCTGACCTGACTGACAGGTGGGCACAGTGTAACAGTTTGTCAGGAGGTTTAAAACCCGCCTCAGCTCCAGCTCTCAGCCTGTTGTTAGGTTGACTGAAAGTTAGACTGAGACAGCATTTCCAGCATGGAGACCGCCATCGATGGGACTCCAGTGCCCCCTGCAGGAACAGATAGGTGACGTCACTGAGGCTTCATCCAATCATGTTTACAGACTGTGGTTTGAGGCCAGGTCTGCACAGGAAGTCGGTGGAGGTCAGAAACAGGGGTTAGCCGTATACATGCAACAGTATCAGCGTCTTTGAGGTAGCGAAATTGGGTTTCTCAAAATCATGATGAGGGCTTATCCTGGAGTCTAATATCAGGATATGAAAGTTACATGCACAAACACAAACTTCATGATTCATAATAAATATTGTTCATCTGGATGTGGGGAAAGGCGAGATGCCTGGCTGGTGGTGATGTTGTTGTCTCTGTCTGTTTTGGGTCATAAAGAATAAAGACCTCTTAAAACGTGTATTAAAGGTTTGTTAGTTGTCCTTTTATTTAAGCTGTCATTTCTTGCTACTGCTAGAAGTCGCTAAGAGACACTACGATGGGCTATCTCAGTTAATGAAAGAAGTAAATGAAGTGAAAGTAAGACGCTGATTTCTTCTCTTCACAGAGAGCCGTCTGAAAGAAAACACCTCCAGGTACATGAAGCTGCTGGAGGACAGACTGCACAGGTGAGTGTGTTTTCTCTTTGATGTAAAGACTTCATATTCTACAAGAAATAAAAAGAGATGTGAACACAGAATCCTCCTCCAACAGAGGCAGCGTCTCCCCCCCGATACCTCACCCATCACATCAAGCAATCACACCTTTTTTCTTATCCAGAGCGCTGTTCTCACATTTCCCTCCGTCTCACACCTGCTCACTTTCTCCTCTCCTCTCCCTCTCTCACGTTTTCTATTGTTTTATTTTCATAACTCTATATCTGCTCTGTCTCCACCTCCATACCGAGGAATAAAGCATCATATATGTTGTGTCTATTTGCATGTGGGAGCTCTTAAATCTCTGAGGACAGGTTGGGTGGCTGTGTTTGGTGACTGAGCTCGCCTTGAAGTTAAACAGCATGTTGGTGATGTGATGAGGAGGTGACCAATCTTTCTGTTTCCTTATCACGGTCAGAGCAGCTCAGCTCTCTGTGACCAGATGTGATCGGCTTGTTTTCTCAAGAAGTGGTGAAAGGATAACTATTGGTCAGATTTCCAGTGGGGACTGGCACCAGGGGTGTGTCAAGACTTCTTACTTGGCAACATGTAAATCTTCTTAGCTTGATTCTTTAGGGACTCAAAAACATGCCACCCCTCCAGATACGCCCCAGGCTGGTGCATTTTTCTCCAGGGGTCGGAGCAATTTCTGACAGATGGGCCTTGATGAACAGCTTAGTTTGTTAGCTTGATGCTAACGCATGATGGAAATTGTCATTAAAAGGCTAACAGAATTAGCACTGCGATCCCTGTGATGTCCAGTAAAATTGTTTAAAGGCTTTATATGTGATTTTTCACACTTAAATATAATAGAAATCAAGTATATCCTCTGAAAATGTCATGACTGTCTACAATGGGTGTAACACCCGAGTCCCACTGTCCGAGTTTTCCGAGTCCTATCTTCAGTTTGTTTACATCACCAGGACAGCCGGCTGACTCCTCCCCTCATGTATAAAAGTTGTTTAATTGAGGGACTAGAGAAAAGAAGAATAACATACTGTACTCACTGCTTAACTGTGTTTCTAGATCACATTCATTTCAGGTAAATTTACATGCAGTGTGAAGATACCAGCATAATAAAGATCACTAGCATTAGCATGCTAACACAACAATGCACCGCGAGTTGTTTTGGTTTCATGCTGGTGCTCAAGGGCGACATCTGCTGGATCAAAAAAATCGCATATAAAGGTAAGAGATTCTAAGTTAGTTTCTTACCATCTCTGCAGTCTGTTTCTCAGCTGTCGTGTCATTGGTCAAAAGCTGGTGTCTTGTAGGCTGAATGAAATTAGCCCATATGTCCAGCAGATCAAGGGGGCGGGCCATGACACCTGTCACTCATTTACACTTCTAACGGGGTCAGATGCCTGGCCTAAAATTACTCGATTTAAGCCAGGCGTCCACGGGAAGAGTTCAGACTGTATGGACACGATTTTTCATATGACTAATTCTTCAGTCAGGCCTAAATTTATCTCGATCGTGCATCGTCAGTCGTTCAGTGTACACCGAGGCACGAAGGTCGATCACGGCTCGATCAGCCGCTCTGACCGGTCGGATGATTTTCGCGCACATTCGCTCACTCACAGAGTGACAGCAGAGCCACGAGCCTCCGACTTCAGGACTTTTTTTTTTCCTGATTGTGCCGGCACAAACTGACAGACAGCATCTGAAATCACCATGGTAACAGCAGACATGCCTGTCTGATCTGTCTGCCCCCCTCCAATCATGAAAAAAACAGCAGGACATATCTGCAGACCTCCAGCTGACAATTAATATTTGTTATGATGTAGCTGCAAGTTAGCGTGTGTCTGTATGTGATGCTGATTGTGTGTGTGTGTGAGAGAGAGAGAGAGAGAGAGATTGTTTTTGCCGTGTGTGTGTGTTTGAGCCGTGCATATGAGACACCTGATATACACATAGATCTGATATCACCCTCTGTCTGTTAAAGCTCTCTTAATGTGAATGCTCCGCCCTGATTTCACTCGTACAGCAAAATGTAACACAATCTGCATTTGAAGATTAGTTTTCTTGTGTGTATTATTAAAGAGAGTGAGAGCTCAGCCCTGCTAGCCGCTGTCCCCTCAGCTTGTCAAAACATCAGATAATATTTGCAAAGATGGCACATGGCAGAAACACAGCCTGCCGTCGGATGAAAATGTCCTCTGGGAGAATCTGGTGGATGGTACGGGTTTTGTCTTGGTGTACACCATGTGAGCTGTTTTTCACTCAGAGTCTTTTTTTGAGTGTTCAGAGGAGGAAGGTTAGGCCGCCTGGGTTTTTACTCAGAGACCGGGAAGGCTTACATTGTCAGAGTCACTGTGTGTGTGTGTGTGTGTGTGTGTGTGTGTGTGTGTGTGTGTGTGTGTGTGTGTGTGTGTGTGTGTGTGTGTGTGTGTGTGTGTGTGTGTGTGTGTGTGTGTGTGTGTGTGTGTGTGTGTGTGTGTGTGTGTGTGTGTGTGTGTGGGGATATCTCTTGCCTCCTTGGAGAGGAGGGGGTCACCTCTCTGGATTGGCGCCAGGACTCAGTCACACACTGCAGGCTGTTTGTTGTTGAAGGATGAACGGGGCTGGGGCTCTGCGTGGTCAAGGAGCAACATGGCAGTGATCTCAGCGCCCGGCGGGGGAGCACGTCTCTGGACCCGTTCTGTCAAGAGGGCAGATGGCCACTTTGTGTGATTTTAATGTAGTGTTTTTAAGAGAAAGTGAGACAGACTTTCAGAGGGAGAGAGCACCTGTCTGAGCTGTTTGTCTAATGGGAGGAAAGACTTGGCAACACAGCTGACTTCCTGCATGATAATACACTCCTCTTCCTCCTCCTCCTCCTTCTTCCCCTCCTCCCCCTCTTCCTCCTCCTCCTCCTCCCCCTCCTCCTCCTCCTCCTCACTCAAACCAGCCCTCCTCCTCAAGCTGAGAGAGTGAGTCCAACACGTGTGAAAGACAATTCCAGAAATGTTCCGGGTTCTGACAGTGTGTAAAAATGTCAGGATGTGTTGTGTGAAAGGGGGCACGTCAGAGAACATGTGTTGTACACCCGCTGCATTGTTTCCGTTAAATATGAAAAATTACCTCCAAATCTCAACACAAGAACTCATAAATGCAGGAAAAATGCGAGCGGCATCTCCTAATGAATCATCTCCATAATGTATTAAACAACTGCTGCTAATCTGAATAAAATGTTTTGTGTTCTGGTGACACACTTACAGCGCCCGCGCCGCTCTAACATCCTGTTCTCGTCTTTAGCAAGGAAGAGATAATTGCTTTTTTTTCAGCACCATCCGTCTCCACGGAGACCAGACATCTCACCAGCAACTAATCTTCCCCCCTCCCCTCCCCTCCCCTCCTCCCTCCTCCCTCCTCCCTCCTCCTTTTCCTCACCTCCCATCAACACCGCACTCCATTAACAGTAATGTACATGATAGCGGAGTGATTAAATATATAGCGGATGATGGCTGTGTGTGTGTGTGTGTGTGTGTGTGTGTGTGTGTGTGTGTGTGTGTGTGTGTGTGTGTGTGTGTGTGTGTGTGTGTGCGTGTGCGTGTGCGTGTGCGTGTGCGTGTGCGTGTGTGTGTGCGGGGGGGGCTGCTGAACATGTGTCAGTGTGCCAGACTGGATCTGTTAAAGCTGCCGGTCGTCGCCTGAAGCCAAAGCAGAATATCTGTGGTCTGCTCTAAATGCCTCTGGTTATGGAAGCTGATTGACGGCTGGCGAGTCGATCGATTGATAATGACTGTGACGAGGAGGGAAATTAACTTTAACAGCGTCCAATAACCGAGAAGCTTTCCTGTAATGTGATTTTTTACAAACCTGATCTTTATAATCAGCAGTCTACTGATGACACAGGGTGACAGTTTGTTTAGCATTTAAGACAGGGTTGGTAATTCCCTCCAGATCCACTCTTTAAGATTTTGGTTGAACTTGTCTTTAGGTCCTGACAGAAATTAATAACTCATGTTCTCTGAAAAAGGAACAAAGAAAATCCATCATCTGTAGCAGTTGTAATCCTGTAAAAACTTTGACCAATGTCTGCCACGAGGTACCAATCTGATGAACCAATCACACGCCTCCCTGTCTCCCTGCTCGTTCTCTACCTCTTGTGTACTCTAGCTCACACTCAAAGTGCGTCACCGATGACGGAGTTTATACTGTGAGTTTACTTACTGCTGAATGAGACCTGAGACGACGTAGTTTCTACACAATGTAAGAGATGAGCTGAGGTCCACTTCTGGAGCAGCGGCGCTCGTTAGTTAGGGGCTATGTGCCAGACTATTACCAGGAGTGCAGAGTCAGTAAATTAAGGGACTGTTCAGATAAAATGGAAGACAAGCTAGCTAAGAATGCTAACTGTTGATATTGATATATTATGATCACTCTAATTATAGACGATTTTAAAAGCACGTTAGAGAAATGTTTAAAAGAAAGGGAGGTGAGCCGCTCCGCTGTGCGCCTCTCATGAACCCGCCCAGCGTTCAAACAGTTCACTTCATGCAGCGACTGTCACACCTCATCCAAACATATTATCAACACCTCGGCTCAGCTGGTGTTAGCTGAGACGCCGCTGCCTGATTAAAGTGAGGCCTCAGCGTCTCCTTCTCATGACGTGTGAATTGTGTTTATGGATCTTAAACATCGGAGACGCCGGCACGAGACAGAAGGTGAAAGAGGCTTTAATTTCATTTGATTCAGGACGATCATTTCTTCCGCTTCATTTACCAAAAATAGACTCAAAGACAGATTAGACGACGATCTGTGAGTACAGACAGGAGCTGGTCTTCACTCTCTTTGTCTGTTATTAGGATTCATGTGACAAACCTGAAGGTGCATCTGATTCTGGTAAGAGTTCAAATTATCAGATGATTTGACGACTTCCCTTTTGATCACATTGCGGTCACAGTTATTACTACAAATACAAACAAAAACAGATTTGTAAACACCATTCAAAGCATTTATTTTCCTGTTTTTTGGAGCAGGAAACTCTGTCTCTCTCTCTCTCTCTCTCTCTCTCTCTCTCTCTCTCTCTCTCTCTCTCTCTCTCTCTCGCTCTCTGAGCTCAGTCTGGAGGGAAATTGGCCGATGATTCTGTTTCCTCTGCTTTGTGGATTAGTGAAAAGTTTTGGCCTCAGAAAGTGTGACTTCATGAGAGAAAGGTCATCGTGGACTCATTTTGAAGTGTGTATTTCCTGTACACACCAACAGATTAATTCAGCAACAACCCAAGTCCTGACTCTCTTGCAACTGGAAATGTCACTAAATCTCTCGCTGTCAGATGTGACTTTGGAGTCAACAAACATGGTGGACGACTGGCAGAAGAATCTGTGATAGCTTTTTTTTCACTGACAGTTCAGGAAGAATAAAAACATCAAGAGACATTGTGAACATGGCATGTAAAGGTTAGAGAGCGAGCTGGACGTTAGTGAACACTGATTTGCAGTGTTTGTTGTTTATCCTTCTTCAGTCAGCTCGCTTCCAAATTTGCTATCGTTTTGTCCATGTTACAATCCACAGAGTGCTTGCGTGCTCCTTTTTTTTTTAGAATCAATTTTTGGGCTTTTAATGCCTTTATTCTTTTAGAGATAGGGCAGTGGATAGTGTCGGAAACCAGGGAGAGAGAGAGAGAGAGAGAGTGAGTGAGACGAGCCACATAAAGTAAGGAAGCAAACCCTTGCTGCCTGCTCTTGAGGACTTAAGGTCCTGACACACCAAGCAGACGGCAAAGAACTCGTTGCGACGAAGGCCGCCTGTGGCGCCGCCTCACGTCTTGGCCAAAAGGTTGCACAAAGACTACAGCCGACGGCCAACCACCACGTACGTTCTGCTCATGTGTGAGAGGAAATAACTCTCCTTGCCAGCAGGTGGAGGTAGTCTGTTGTTATGATACGAGAAGACCATTTTCACACCGCTGTCGCTCACCACTTGTATTATAGGTCGTCTACTAATGGAGAATAATGTCTGATAAAAAGTTGAAAATGGCGCTGGTGTTGTCAGCTCTTGGTCTTTTAGTGGAAAAAGAAAAGAAGAAGCGGAGGAGACAAATAAGGAGAAACCGCACTAATGGGTGAAAGCATGGATACTACAGAGACATGCTCAAGGGGCTTTACTGAACCTGTGAGGAGAGCTGGAGAGAAATGAAACCTCCCAACAGCCAATCAGAGAGATTCCTCTCACAGACCTGATTCAACATGTCGAATCGGCCACAAAATGCAGACGGGGCCCGACGGAGCAGGACACACCGCAAAAACTAGTGCGACGACCGCTCACTAACAGTCCAACTAGGACCGCCAATCTGTTTGGTGTGTCAGGGCCTCTAAGCTTCTGTACATGGGGAAGATCTTTAGAACCACTACCAAATCTGGCCTTTGCTGAAGATTGTCTGCCCAATACCGTTCTGATTAACTTCCCCATGGGTTTCACTAGACAAGCAGGGAATGATCTTAAAGTGCAAAGATAAATAATATACAAACTTCTGACGGACCACTGCATGAGCTAACGTGAAATAACAGTGAAGAAAAGATAGCAGAAAACATCCTGACTGCAGGCCAGCCGTCTAACAGAACCTGGTGGTAACAGCAGGAGCCGACAGCTGCTCCTTCATTCAGCAGTTATAAATATAATCCTCCTCTGTCTGCATGTCTGTGTGTGTATCGCCTGGAGGAGAAAGAGCAGCGCTGTCAGTCAGCGCTCCCTCAGGACGCACTGAGCGACTGTAGGACAGATCATGCCCGTTTGTCTCTCCGTCTTATTACCGGGCCATCAGCCGAGCAGCACACCCACACCCTGCCGAGCGGCTGCCACCAATTAACCCCCGGGCGAGGAGTTCATGCCGACGGGCAACAGGGCGCTGACATCACAGAGACGTTTAACAGCTGACGTGTTGTCTGAACATAAAGCTGTTTGTTTGTAATGAATCGTGTTTGTCGTTAAAGAAACGCTTTGTGATTGATGAGGCCGACTTTGACGTTTTTAGAGAAATGTTTGATTGTCACAGAGAATGATTTGTGTGTGTGTGTGTGTGTGTGTGTGTGTGTGTCTCTCTCTCCACTTCAGAAGAGACAAATAACAATGGCTCGGCTCACTGGCTGCGTCCCCACTATGGCAGAATTCAGAGGCAGCAGCGTTGAGTGGTGAATTGGCGAGGGCAGGGGGGCTGGGCCGAGCAATTTTTCTATTGTCTGTGTGCCAAACGAAGGTTAGCGAGCGGCTGAGAGGCGTGCGTTGGCAGGGTGCAGAGGTTGGCAGCCTTTTCAGGCAGGAGATGGGCTGGAAAACAAGTGGCATTCAATTTTTCAGCACACACAGAGAGAGAAAGAGAGGGAGAGAGAGAGAGAGAGAGGGGGAACAGAGGGGAAGATTAAACAGCATTGTCTGGCTGCTTCTGCCTCGGAGTTTGTTTATGCATGATGGAGAACGAGCAATTTCTCAATTTCTCAAATCTACCGTCGCTGCAGGGAGCCGCTCTCTAGGTGAAAATACTGAATATATCATATATGAGTTTTTATTTGTGTGCAGACTTCTTACCTGTTATCATTCTCAGTGAGTCGGTGTGAAAGTGTGAAAGAGACGGAGACTCCTCTTGTCGACACAAACACAGAGTCTGAGGACGTTTCTTCCTTTAAGATATGTGGTGCTTTCTGTCAGCTTCAGTTTGTTTTTTCTACACAAACACATTCCTGGAAGCAAGGTTGTTATGGAGGAAGGGTACGACGGATTATTTTTCTTACTTTTAAAAGTAAGAAAAATAATCCGTCGTAGCATCAATATTTAAATTTAAATATTGATGCTCTGTAGTGAGGAGCAAGCAGCCAGCTCAAGAGATAATAGATACAGCCAGTGAAAACAGCTGCAGTTCCTCCAGTGTCCACTAGAGTCTGTCTCCTGCAGTGAGTCAGTCTCCATAGAGCTCTATGTTAAAATAAACATGTTTACAGTCTGGTATAAAAACAGTTTGGGTCTCTAGAGCTCATTTCTCTCTTCAACTGTACGGGCTGAATGTTTATACAACTCACCTGTTTACATTATATTAAGGCTTAAAGGGATGTAGAATTAGGGGGCGTGGCCTCTTTGAGTGACAGATGGGAGCTGCTAGCTGTCTGCTAGGTGTCACCTCAGCTGATTCAGTCCCTGACCTTTAACCTCTGGGCCGTGTTTGTGTTGTTGGAGCCTTTTGGAGATTTGGTCATGTAAATATCAGACTAATAATACACATGGACTGTTAGTTTGTTCCCTGTTTGTCATTTGATTTATGTTCCTGTCCATGGGAGTCAGGACTGTTGTTAGCGTTTAACTTTTTGTTTTGGCATTTGTAAATCCCTCACTCTTCTCTAGCTCCGCCCTCTTGTCCAAATATGGTCACTTCCGGCTTCAGAAACAAAGATGGAGATGAAGAAAATACTGATCTTTTGGCTTCAAAAAGGCATTCAGCAAACCAATCTATGATGCCGTAATGGCTGCATTCATCATTTATGTAGTCTATGCATTCTTTATTGTTTTTTTATATTTTTAGAATATATTAGATGAAGAATTTCTTGCAAAATCATTGGATTTGGTTCCTAAAATGTCCCTTGAACCTGAATTATTCAAGGATGATTTGTTATCTAAATGTCAGAGAAAGGGAAAGGGCATGCACACAAACATTTGAAAGGTTAGAGGTCTTAGAAGAGTATTTTTAAGAGAAATGAAATCATGTTTTGTAAAGCCAAAAAGACCTTCTCATAAGTCGTCACGTTGCTTTTTTAAATTGCTCTCTCTCCTGGTTTTTCTTCCTCTGGAGGATCAGGTCGAGGTATATTCATATATTCATACATATGGATGACTGATGGAAGTGAATCAGATAAAAAAAGTCATCTTGCTGTCCTCCCTCTGAACTTATGCTCAGTGACCCCGGCAGAGATGAACATAAAGGCGCTCTCTCTCTCTCTCTCTTTTAATAACTGGAGGGCGTTCACTTTCATCACGCTTCGTTACAATAACTCGTCTCGATTTATTTCTCCTTCTCTGTCAGAGCTTTATTGTACATATCGTATTAAAGACGTCCTGTACTGTCCACTCGGCTGCATGACTCAGTGTGTCTGTGACTCTGAAGGGTGGAGCAGGTCGTTCAGTAAACATCTACTCCACTCCGCTTTTCAAAGCGCCCTTGCGAGGCAGCCGTTAACAAAAAAGGACTTCAGGTCAAGGCTTCCTGAGCTGTCTTTACATATGCTGCCCTATGCTGCGATGCTCGCAGGACGTTAGAACACACTCAACCAGGAAACAATGGAATCAAGCTGTACACTGTAAGGACACACTATTAGGACACATTGTTAGGACACACTGTTAGGACACACTGTTAGGACACACTGTTAGGACACGCTGTAAGGACACACTGTTAGGACACACTGTTAGGACACACTGTTAGGACGCGCTGTTAGGACACGCTGTTAGGACACGCTGTAAGGACACACTGTTAGGACACGCTGTAAGGACACACTGTGAGGACACACTATTAGGACACACTGTAAGGACACACTATTAGGACACACTGTTAGGACAGAACACGCTGTCCTAACACACTGTAAGGACACACTGCAAGGACACACTATTAGGACACACTATTAGGACGCGCTGTTAGGACACACTGTTAGGACACACTATTAGGACACACTGTTAGGACACACTGTTAGGATATTGCACAACTCGTGTCCAACTCCCTGGTGTTTGTAAAAATGCTTTTTTGTTTTGATTTGGAAGTGCATTGCATCATGTAGTTTTGCTTCTACTGCCCCATGGCTTTTATTGGGGGAATTGCATCATGGGTAATGTGTCTTTTAGTGGGATTGAAACTGTATAATATTTGTGTGGTATGATGTGGTGTGATGTATTGTGATGTATTATGATTTGGTATGATATGATATGGATTGGTACAGTTTAGTATGGTAACATCCTGGTCTTTTCCTCTGTGTAGCTGTGGCTGTCCTGGTCTGGAGCGGATCTGGGAGGCCGACCTGGAGGCGTGTCACCTGTTCCTGCGGGGTCTCCAGCTGAGGACCCCGAGCTGCAGCGGAGCGGACATGGAGGACCGCCCCTCTGCAGCGGCTTGTCCTCTGACCCCGCAGAGCACCAAAGAAGAAGAAGAAGAAGAAGACTGCGCCATGCTGACGGCGTTGGGTGGGCGTTGGTGTCCCGAGGCAAACTTACAGAACTCCGAGTTCACGAAGGTAACACAACGCTGAGTGTTAACAACACACAATGTTTTATTCATGCGCCTATGCATTCATACTGCGCTGTGAGTTAGGGTATCTGCACTGTAGGAGATTCCCTCGGAGACCCTCCATGTTTCATTTCTTCTTCACATCCTCACTGAAAGGTTGGATAAGAGCTGCCTGCTCTCACATTCTGATGCTCGTTCTTTTTTTAAATGTGACCTCCGATGAAGTGTCCCCGCCCCGGTCAGTCCTACCACTCGACTGGAGACAACGTGTTCACTGTTTACACTCAGCTGTCAGAGAATGAAAGAGCCTCGACAACAGTGGGCGGTTCTTGGCAGGGGCCAACCGGGGCCAGTGCCCCTGTAACACTGAGCTTAGTCCCCCTTGTGGCCACCCCCCAAAAGGAAGAGCCCCCCTCATAACACATTAACACAGTATTTAACTCAACAACCGGACTCACAATCTAGTATTAAATACTGTTACTGAAACAAATATAAATCATGGTATTTAATGATGTGTGCTATTATTTGGCATTATATACATATATATTTTTTAAAGCGATCATCTTTGTCTATTTTTCACCTGGGTTTATTGTCCCCCTCTGACAAAACAACTGGCCCCAGTTTGGCCCCCTCAGTAAAGGTGGTCTAGAACCACCACTGGAGATAACAGTGGAACGAGCAGAAGATCAGTGTTTCTGCTCGGATGGGTTTTTTTTTACTAAACGAGGAAAGTGTGGGCGTGAGGGAGGAACCGGCGTGGAAGTATACCGGCTTCCGTGTAGAGATTCATTCTGAAGAGCGCAGATGTGAGAGTCTGTTTCTGCACGATTACATGTTTAGAAGGAGTGTGTGCACGCTCTGTGTGTGTGAGAGCTCTCTGTGTTTGTGTGTGTGTGTGTGTGTGTGTGTGTGTGTGTGTGTGTGTGTGTGTGTGTGTGTGTGCGCTCCGTGTGCGCGCTCCGTGTCTGTCTGTGTGCTCCGTGTTTGTGTATGTGTGTGCGTGTGTGTGAGAGCGTGTGTGTTTGTATGTGTATGTGTGTGTGTGTGTGTGAGAGCGTGTGTGTGTGTGTGTGTGTGTGTGTGAGAGCGTGTGTGTGTGTGTGTGTGTGTGTGTGAGAGCGTGTGTGTGTGTGTGTGTGTGTGTGTGTGTGTGTGTGTGTGTGTGTGTGTGTGTGTGTGTGTGTGTGTGTGTGTGTGTGTGTGTGTGTGTGTGTGTGTGTGCTCCATGCTGGTCTATCCCACAGTGAGTCGAGGGCCGCTGCCTCAGGGTAGAGTCCGACTCATTCTCTCCTCACACTTTCCTCCGCCCACGTCGTCTCACAGACTCGTCTGAGATTGGAACAAAGCCAACACAGAAAGCATCAGGAGAAAAAATACCAACATTTCCAGACAGTTTGTGAGACTGTGTTCAGTTAATCTGCCTCCTCCATTTTTATATGAAATGTTTTCTTATTTTAAGCAATAGAGGAAACTTAAAATGTTTTTGTGCTGCAGTTGGTGCATGATAAGAATTCCCAGCATGCACTGTAACAGATCATTTTCATTCCTGTTTTACTTCTCTCCTGTTGCTCCCTCTTTAAATTCTCCCCGTGCAACATTTAACATTCACAATGCACTGATCTCTTCTTTCCTTTCTCAAGCCGACTGATTTTTAAAACCTGCATGCATCTCTTTTTTCTGCTTCTCCCTTTGTTTCTCTCTGCTTTTCTTTCTCCTCCTGAAGCCTGGCCCCTCCTAACATTTCTGCAAGAACTCAAAGGTGAGACTGCCGACCATTTCTTTCTTTCTATTGTCTCCGTCCTTTGCACTCTTTTTATCTCTGGGAAACCCTGCAGCTCAGTGTAGGAAAATGTATGCAGAATTCACTGTGTAGTTAATCAAATGGCTGCTTAAATATATTCTATAATTTAAGATTAAGTGCAGATCCTGTGGTATCCTCTCAGTTTATAAATATATCGAGGTAAACCTATCTCAGTTTTAATAACTCATGTTCTCTGAAAATGGAACAAAGAAAATCAGTCATCTGTATCAGTTGTAATCCTGTAAAAACTTCGACCAATGTCTGATACGAGATACCAATCTGATGAACCAATCAGGCGCCTCCCTGTCTCCCTGCTCGCTCTCTACCCCATGCGAGCTCTAGTCCACACTCAAAGTGCGTCACTGATGACGGAGTTTATACTGTGAGTTTACTTACTGCTGAATGAGACATGAGATGACGTAGTTTCTACACAATGTAAGAGATGAGCTGAGGTCCACTTCTGGAGCAATTGCGCTCGTGCATGTAAGTGAGGGGGCGTGGCTTTAGAGGGAGCACAGAGGGGAGGAGGGGTGGGTGTAGATGGATCACTGAGGGAATGCTACTTCCAAAATCATGCTAGTTTTTTCGAAAAAAGACCAACCCTGCGTTTAAATGAACAACAGCATCGTAAAGTGCAAACGTTTCAAAAGACAACATCTATTTCTTAAGAGACGTTCATGGAACAAAATAACAACAAAAAGTCAGGAAAAATCCATCGATGTTTCCAGAAATTTCACAATATTGGGATGCAAAGGATTTTGTAATTTTGCTCACCCGGTAAAAAAAACAATGTTTCTGTACCCAAACTCTGCGAACGTATTTGTGTAATGGAGACGGTGTGCACGAGTTTACTTGTGATTTTTGAATATTTAAAACAAGAAACGATCCGATACTTGGTGCCTAGGACTTCTGTTTTTGTTGTGGTGTTATCGGAATTAGATTTTTAATAAAATTGTATCAAGTTCTGGTATGGTTCTTTGCAACTTGCATCACATTAGATAGATAATTACTAACCAGCTAACATGATTTCTTTTTTGGGGCTTTTTCGTGCCTTTAGTGCAGAGGGAGGACAGTGGATAGAGTTGGAAACCAGGGAGAGAGAACGGGGAATGACATGTGGAGAGGGGCCACGGGTGGAGGTGAACCCGGGCCTACCGCTCGAGACGAGAGTCTCAACACATGGGACGCACGCCCTGCCACTGTGCCACCAGCGCGCCCTGCTAACATGATTTCTTTCACAACAGTTACATCTCCAGTGAAAGATGAAAGATGGAGAGCTGCACCAAGAGGGAACTGTTGTTGCCCTGCTGCTCTTTGTGTTTTTATGAGAGGAAAAATAAGAAAAATATCTTCCACCATTTTGCTTCTATTCCAGCAAAGCGACAGCGCACAACGTTCAGGAGTAAACCTTGTGTTAAAATACGAGGAGGCTGCAGGAGGAACTCTGGGTGAAGCCTGAGTGAAGCATTCATCTGTTTATGTTCACACATGCAGCTCCTCAGGGAAATATCAGGAGTTCTTCAGGAGTTTTCTACAGATGTGACAGCTCTATTAGTTATTTCATTAAGTTCATTAATGTCCGGGTCATTGTTGGTGGTCTTTTTAAACTGGCCTATACACATCACAGATCTGCATCAGGCCTGGTTTTAACTTGACTCGATCACCCCGAACAGCCTGCTGATTTCGCAGTTCGGCGATCGTCTAGTCGTCCTAACTACGTCCTGTTACTGTACAAAGGAGAGCATGATCCTTAACGACCTCTGAGCAAGTCGGCCACACACACACACACACACACACACACACACACACACACTCTGGTTTAAACTGCAGCTTAAACACAATAAGTGGTTGTAGACGGTACACTGTGTTTACTGCAGAGCGGAGGGATGGAGGTGGCTCTGATGAAGAAATAATAATGAAAAGTCTGCAGATTATTTTTGTTGTTACTCTGCTGTGTTATGTCTTAAACCCTGAAGCTACACACAATCTGTTCTCCTCCCATAGGTGCAGTAATTACCTCCTCCTCCGTGAGTCAAATAAATGTACGATTAAACACTTTGAATGCTAACAAAGAAACCTGCAGCACAGATGAGCCGCTTCATCTCTCCTCTCCTCGTCAGTTTGTTGATGAATAATTACAACCTCTGCTCATTACGATGACGCTGCTGCACACAAACACAACACGGTCCACATAATTGTACTTTCAATAATTCATGAGCCGGTTTGTGACTGTGTGGCTTCAACAACTGTTAACGTTTTGTTTTTGTTTTGTTGCAGAAGCTGGAGGAGTTTTTGTTCTGCATGGAGGAGAGTCAGCCCGAGGTAAGGCGCACCCCGTCTCTCTGTTATCGGATGTTATCAGTGTAATTAAAGTGTCGGTTTCATCGACGCCATGGCTCACCGCAATCCATTATCTGACCTTAACTTAAACATGACCTCTGTCGCCTCTCTGAACGTCCAATCAATACTGATCTACATGAGGAGATCTGTTTACTGACTGAAACCTTTTCACCAGACTTTCTTTAAACAGAGCGTTAACTAAACAGGAAACACCTTTCAGAACCTCTCCCCTCTAAAGGACCAATCAGTGAGATGTGTAGTGACTGAAATGATAAAGTGACCTTACTATATGATCAGACATTAAGGAAACATGCTATGTTGAAGTGCTGGCTTCTCTGACAACAATGCAGCAGCCAGTATGTCCTCCTTCTAACTTTAGATTCTGCTCCTGAATGCTCTGGATTTGTTTGGACCAGAGAAGGTAGACGCTTTTAAGACACCCCCACACGGCCGTTTTGGACGCCCCTCGGTTTGCCAGATATGAGAGCAGTTATCAGGTCAAACCAACAGGTGTTGCAGTGATGGAAGCGGGCAAGAGAAGTGGTTCAGATAGAAGTGATTGTACCCGACCTAAAAAGCCTCTGCATGTTTCTAATAAGCTCCACGAGCAGAAACGTGCTCAAACTAGGATCAATATTGGAGATGCTTTTGAAAAATGGAGAGAGGTTAGAACACAGAAAGGTTTACAGACAGATGTCAGGATGTCGTTCCTGGAAAGTTTTTTGTTCATATTAAGCACATTTTGCATCGACCCCGGGATGATGGGACGTCCTTGGTCTCGAGCCCTTGTACAGAACGTTTGTGAAATGTCGTCAGTGTCTTTGTGTTGATGGCGTTGTGATACTGCTCCGACCCCGACTCTGACTCTCCTCCATCGTCTGACCCTTTTCTCCTCTCCTTAATGACTTTAAGTAAATGATTTCCACTTAGCTGCTGCCAAGCTGCTGCCCTGCCGCCGCGATGGAGATTGATTAGTGTGTGTGTGTGTGTGTGTGTGTGTGTGTGTGTGTGTGTGTGTGTGTGTGTGTGTGTGTGTGTGTGTGTGTGTGTGTGTGTGTGTGTGTGTGTGTGTGTGTGTGTGTGTGTGTGTGTGCCGCTGCTCCTTTTTCCTTTTAATCTGGAGTAATTGTTCTTTTATCCTCTTTGTGTCCTGACGTTCTCCTCTTCACACCGACCCTCAGTGGAGAACAGGAACAGAGACATTATTCAAATTAAATGTTGACGAGATCATTAATCTGAAACTAAAACCGGATGAGTTTAAAGACCAGATGATGGAAACGTTGTCTCTTTATTTTTTATGTTTCGCTCAGATGATCAAACATGTTTCATTCATGTGAACACCGCCCTGTCCAACTGTTAGCCCCGTGTCCACCTAGCATGAAAAGCGCTGGCTGAGTGCTCTGGAGTGTCTGCATGAAGCGTTTATGCTCTGAGAAGAAAAGCGCTGCCTGCCCGTCCTGTCTCCATGACAACAGTCTGTTGACAACAGCCACTGTATGACTGTTTACTGCATATTTTAAATTTGAGATTGATCAGACACGGAGCGAGGAGGATGTGGGTACAAGACACTAAACTACAGCAAATATCAAACAATTTGAAAAGAGCGCCGGTGACATCAACAGTGCCTTTCTGAAAAGTTGAAAGAGTTTCGACTTGAGCGCTCGGAGCAAAACAAAAAAAGACAGAGGCCTCGGAGAAAAGACAGAGGGCGTTACACTTTTTCTCTGGATGGCCGTGGCCCCGCCCACTCAGGAACGCTGTTAGTAGGATTCAAACGGAGGAGTTTTGTTGCGAGAGTAGAATTCAAGGAGAACCAAACAGACTTTTGTTTGGTATAAAATACTTCAAATACATGTTCATGCTTTACTCTCGATTAAAAAATATTCTCTAACATGAATCAGGAAGAAACTTGCCTGTACATGTGATATTCTTCATGCAGACTGACATTTTTTTATTTATTGAACCTTTATTTAACCAGGTTGGTCCCGATGAGATCAAGAACCTCTTTTCCAGGGGAGTCCTGGCCGAGACAGTCAGCAACAAAAACCCAAAGTTACAGACGGAGGCACAATGAGAGACAAAGAACGATTTACAAAACATTCAAATTTAGCATTAAAAGAGAAAAAACATCGATGAGTCAAACCTGGAGTCAGTAGTTAAAGCAGTCGAGCTAAAAACATTGACGTCCTGTAGGATCTGCTTCCAGGTCTTTCATTGTAGATTTAAAAACCTCTCCTTGAGCTTTAAGCCACTCTGCAACTGATCCCAGGCCGACGGTGCAGAAAACACAAAACACCTTTTCATAATTTCTGTCTGTTTTGGGTCAGAGAGCATAAAGAATCATGTCTGGTACTTTCAGCATGAGTAAAACACAGAGGTAGTGTGGGAGCAGACCAAGAACTGCCCTGCATATAAAGGTGTACCGGTGTATAGGCTTCATGTTGTGGATATTTCAAAGGCAGAGGAATCAGACAGAGTTTAGTTTGAGTCGTTTTGGTTTGATATTAAAAAACAAACTGTGTGATTGTTTTAAAGCGTGTAGATCGGCACAGAGAGCGTTTGTTTTCAGTCCTGCGGGTCTGCTGACTTTACAAATGCTGACCGGAGGCTGTAAAACAAAGAACCAATCAGCTCCACAAACACGCAGCTCTCATCTACTGAAGACGCTCCTCGACTCCACAAACCAACAAACAGCTCCGAGGATCTTCTCCTCCGTCGTTAAGGACGACAGGGAGCGCAGAAACACGGTGTTGTCTTTAAATCTTTTATCTTTCGGGCTCTTCTGCCTGCGAGTCTTACTTAAGTCATTAATTGCATTAGGGAGAACTCGAACATTTGGTCGTGCCTCAGGCCTTTTTGTTGTTGTACATTTCTTTCTGGCTGTTACATCATCCGGAGGAGTGTTGTTAAGGACAGAGCGCGACGACAGTACTTTCCAGTGATTGCTCTGACACCTCCGAGCTGCAGGGACTTGATATTTTCTACCTGCAGCTATGAGTCAGATTCAACTTCAGATGTGTTGTTTTGATAGGAACATTGGGTGTGTGTGTGTGTGTGTGTGTGTGTGCTGGGAGTGCGTCTGTGTACTCTGGCGTGTGTGTGTTCTCGTTGCTCGTTGATAAGTGTGAAGAAAGTAGGACACGATGTCTGCAAAGGGGCCTGTTCTAATTATGGCCTCTGAACGCTCTGCACCCTGCTCCTCCATCCACACACACACACACACACACACACACACACACACACACACACACACACACACACACACACACACACACACACACACACACACACACAGAGACACACACACACACACACACACACACACACAGACACACACACACACACACGCACACACACAGAGACACACAGAGACACACACACGCACACACACACACACACACACACACACACACACACAGAGACACACACACACACACACAGACACACACACACAAACTCACACACACACACATACACACACGCACACACACACAAACTCACACATACACTCACACACACACACACACACAGATTTATGCACATGTTGACATCGTGACTTCTACAGAACTTTAATGTTTTCATTTTTCCTCGAGACGTTATCGTGGTTGGAAACGGCGTCCTTGATTGATTGTGAGAAAGATTAAATGTTGGGAGGGAAGAGCTGCATGTTGAGCTCTGACTCATTCTATAGGTCGTTAAAATATAAAAATACTCGAGAAAAAGAAGAGTTAAAGTTTCTTAACTTACTAACTCTCGTTAGGCTCATTCATTAATCATAGCTACTCGAGCAGACCTGAACATCTGAAATATGAGAACATGAAGCGTCTGGTTTGAAAAGTCCTCCTTTATTTGTTTCACTGAATATCTGGGAAAATGACAGAAGTGTGCTGCAGGAGTTGCTGCTCATTGTAGGTTGTCATTAAAATGCTATAGACTCTGAATGTTACTTGAGCTTGTATATTTCTGCAGGAGAAAGCCTCTAGTGGACACTAGAGGAACTGTTTATTCTTTCTGTGCATCAGCACCATTTATTGGCGCCATTGCAGCTTCAGTTTTTGACCCTCCCGTCCTTCACACATCACTTTAGTTTTTGTTTCCTTCTTCCCTTCCAGGATGTCTGTGGAGAGTCTGAGGCTGCAGACCTGACGGAGCGCTGTGAGCTGATCAGTGACAGACTCCTGACCTTGGAAGACGAATTACAGACGGCCATACTGAACCGGGATCAGGCTCTCACCCATATCCTTTCACTGCTCTCTAAATGAACATACATCATCCCAAACTGAGCTGAAATGTCCTTGTGTTTGTGTCTCTGTTCATCCATCTCCAGGACCTAGTTTTCTACAAATCCAAACTGCCTTCAGTTTGACAGATTTCAGCATCTGGTGACTTTACCTTTCGAGGAATAGAAAAAAAAATCAACCTGTCTTATCTGACATTATGGTTCCATTCAGAGAGGGAATTGAAGATAAACTGGGATCAGAGGGGTTTTTCTTTGACAGGTGGGACGTGCCAGCTGGAAAATAAAAAGGTAAAAGTCCACACGAGGTTATTAGAGGCTCCTTCATGCCGACTGCCAGTCAGCGCGGCCTGAGATTAAAGTCTGACGGGGGCAGCGGCGTGGCAGATAGAGGAATGTGACTGTAATGACTCGGGCCCGGTCATATCTTAATGTCTATACAGCTGCTGACCCTCCCTCCCCTCCTCTGTCTGCCCACTTCCACTTAGAGGAAATTACAATATCCATGATAATGACTCAAATGAAACTGTTGAGGCTGATTACAGGTCACAATACATCATTTTCCGCACTAATTAGAAAGCTGATTGGAAATAGATTAGTGTGTTTTTCTTGCTCCACTTTCCCGCTCCACACTGTGGGCTTACTGAGGCCGATATAAAAAGGCAATACTTCCACCCAGGCGCAAGGAAAATGTGTCACCTGACCTGCTGGCTTTTTATTTCTTTATTTAGTGTCGCGCCTCATTAGTGTTCTGTAGATGCAGTCTGCCAGAAACGCTCTCCTAATCTGATGAAGATGTTTGTTTAGTTTGAGTATCTCTGAATTAAACCGAGCGTCCTTCACTCTGAAGTGCAGCCCGACTGTTCTCTCATCTGATTGGAGATGCACGTCGGCTCGCTGTGCAGTCAGGGGTCAGTCCGGCCCCTCGGCTGTCAGCTTTATATCAGAGCAGGCTGATCTGCTTCTCTGTGTCCTTACTCATCTTGAGGACACTGAAGGAACAACAACATCAGGGATGAAACACAAACAGGGATGACGCTGCTGTTGCCATAGTGAAAAAAAGATCAAACATCTCATCTCTAAGGGTCTAAATTGAGTCCCTGCTCTCGATACAAGGAGACTAGATCGTACAAAATGAGATGGATCTGCACAATGATGTTGTTCTCTGTTGTTTCTCTGAGGCCAGACTCAGACTACAGGAGATCTAAATACAGAGAAACTGTTTTTGTCGTGCAGATGAGGAGGAACCTCAGAGGTTATTCTCTCTAATCTCACATCAAAAGATATAAAAATAATGTAGCATTTCTCCCCTGTACCAAAGAGAATTGACGGACATGTTTTTAGGGCTTCTTCTGGTGTAGAAGAGGTCAGAAAGCACCAGCAACACTATTAACAAATTAGGCGAAGCGTTTCGGCTTGTGGCCGTCATCAGGGTCCAGGACCCTAAGCCTTTCACTCTTCATGCACCTTGGTAGTTGGTGAAGTTGTGCCAGAAAATCCTCTGCTTCTTCAGGTGTAGCCAGTAGGTAGACATAAAAGACTTCCAGCCAGGACTTCCCTTCCCCCCATCCCCTTTGTTTACAGTCCGACTACAAACCTGAGAGATGAGAAGGGAGGTGGTTTAATAAACGACTGTTAGCTGCACTTTAAAGCAGATAAATATTTGTTAGACACCAACAGATGGAAACAGGTTTGCATTAGAGGGGAATGTGCCGTGCCAAAGTACCGACTAGGCACCGAAACATTGTAAATGTGTTTGTGAAATGTAGACAGCATGCACAAGTTAGTTTGCAACTTTCTGGTAAATATTTAAAAAAGGAAACACCCCAGGGTTGGTGCTTGGGACTTCTAGTTTTGTTGGCATAGATTGTCACTAGAGTCATTGAAAGTTCAGATTCTTGTATTGTGAGATTCTTGTTATGCCAAATTCCGGTCCTGCAGAATCTGTAAATAGAAATTAGCGAGTACACAGGGCGCCGGTGGAAAAGTGGTTAGGGCGTGCATCCTATGTGCAGAGGTTTTGACCCTCAGAGCGGGCGGCCCAGGATGGGATCTGACCTGTGGCCCCTTTCCTGCATGTCGTTCCGCATTCCAGCTAGAAGTAAGCGAATATGTGATTCCCACAGGTTGTCTGTTCTTTAGAGAGCTGGAGACGAGGTCATACTTTTTAGTTTTTCTGTCAACAGTAGCATGCTAGTTAACATTAGCCTCGAGGCTAGGATGTCTCCGTTTGGGCTTCTGGCTCTCATTGGCTGATGTTTAGAAACCGACTGACTGACTGAAGATCTTTTTCGATAATCAATCATTTAAATAATGAAGATTGAATCCTACCTCAGTCAGGAGCCGTTCTGGATCCGTGAGATGCTCAAACGACCAGATCATCTGGTCTGAAGCTCGTCACTGACCAACAGTCCACACCAGATTTCTCCCAGATTGTTGGAAGTGATATTTTGGGTTTAAATCTGGCGGCTCCTTCTGTTGTCTGAGTCCAGCCTGCAAGGTTTCAAACATAACTCTGAGCCTCGGAGTCCCATTTGGACCTCGCCGAACCTTCTGCAGTATTCATGAAAGGCTCTTTAACAGCCGTTTAATTATGAATGAGGACAATCTGTGTCCATTCAGACAGTAAAACGAGCCATCAGGTCCCATCTGCCGTCAGAGCCGTCCCTCTGATTCCCCACTTAAAGTGGACACTCACACGATTAATCTGAGTTTCTAAGCAGGTTAAACAATCCCCCCACTGATGACAGCCTCCGTCCTGTTTCATCCACGCCTTATGAATAATTTAGAGGGGCAGCCTGCTTGCTTTGGTCCCCGCTCGCTGCCCCGCCCCCCCAGCATGGATGAGCTCATGAATAGTGAATGGGACGGGGTTGAATCGGGTATGACTTGATTATCTGTCCCTCTAATCCATTTGGTGGCCAAATTGGAGGATTGATGACTTCATCATGCGAAAGCTGCCCTTTCTCCACCAGCCCATCGAGGGGCCACAAGTGTCACTGATATTTGTCTGCTGGCATCCTTTTTATCAACATGTTGATGTGTGTTTGTGTCCGCAGCATGTCATTCTTCCTTAACACTCTCTGCACAGTCGCTAGAAAAGGAGGTTCAGGAAGTCAAAGCCACTTTACAAACGATGCTCGCACAGCTCAAAGAGGAAGACGAGGAAGAGGAGGAGGAGCTACAAGACGATGACCTCATGAAAAATGAGACTGACGAGGAAGAAGAAGAAGAAGAGGAAGAGGATAAGGAAGATGAAGAAGAGGATCAGTACTTCAGTGACAGCTGGGGCATTTGAAATGGATGCTTACACACACACACACACACACACACACACACACACACACACACACACACACACACACACACACACACACACACACACTGAGTCTCTCTGAGTCTGACCTCAGATCAGCAGGACTGACCCCGGATCCTTTTACTCCCCTCAGAGCTCCAGGACAATCATCTGAGGGTCTCCTCAAACTTCCAGCACAAAGCGTCAGAGAGTGAAACTTTCTCCGTCCACAAATGGGAAAAAAATTGAAGAGTTTTGATATAAATATAAACTTTTAGACACTTTAATGCAACTTTAAAATCTCCTTTAATCTAACCAGCCGAAGGTTAAAAAGACGCCTTTTGTTTGGATACGAGGTCACTTTTCAGTCTTTATCTTTTAACATTCAGACGGTTAAAAGAAAGAACAAACTTTTCAAACTGCACTCATAAATGTTATGTTGCCAGTAAAATACTGTGTGCACTCTTTGCTTTGCTGTTGGATTCTAAGTTTTCTTTGCAGATTCAAAGTTTAGCTGACGTTGCTCAGAGTCCGCACGCGTCCGCATGCTGAGCTGCAAACAAATCCTTCCGATTCATTTAAAACACCTCGCTCTTAAGTGTCAGATTGAAAAAGAAACACTTTTAGATTCGCAGACAAACGTCTTTGCAATAGTTCCTTTTAAACAGATTAATTTGAAACAACATATTTGTGCAGGTTTGATCGTCGTGTTTCAAGTTTAAAGACAAAAGTTTCCTCATATTGACAACTCTTCTCGTCTCCTCTTCTCTAGTCCAGATGTTTTCAATGTGTTTTGTCAAGTCGTACAGATGTTGAGCAGTCATGTTGATTATTTATCTGACTCACTAAACCTTACTTTGTCGATGAATGAAAGTCCAAGTCAAACTGCCTTGTTAAACACAACATTCGTAAAAACAAACACATGCTTGTAACTCTTGCAGCAGCTGTTTCCCCTTCTCTGTGAAACACCTGAGCAGACCCTAAGGTTCCTACCTTCAATCCCCCTGTGAGATCCTTTACACCAAACACCAAATGTTTTTCTCATAATCGGCTCCTTCACTCTGATCACCGAGCTTGTATACATCCGGGTAGTAGAGCACGGGGAGAAAGAATGTGTGACTTTTTGATCCAGTAGATGTCGTCCTTGAGCTCCAGCATGAAACCAAAACAAACTGCTGTTAGGCCACACCTCCTCCATACTGAAGCCTTCTCTCCTCCAGAGACACACCTCCAACCCCTCTACACTCGCGTTTGCACACAGAAGTTAACAATTAGAGCGCAACATAATTAAGCGCCATTAAGAGCAACCAGCAGACAAAATTATCCTTGCCTCGAGCTGCAATCACCTGTGTCCTGCATTGTTGTGTTAGCATGCTAATGTTAGCGCTCTTTAGCTAGCTTGTAGCTTCATATTGCACATAAACTGACACAGAATGATCGTGATCTAAAAACTCTTACTAACATCCAAATAATCAGTGAGTATGTTCTTCTTCTTCTCTCTAGTCTTTGACTAAAACAGCTTTTATACACAAGGGGAGGAGCCGGCCGTCCCGTCCATGTAAACACGGCTCTGACAACAACACAGCCAGCAGGACTCGAGCTTCTCACTCATTGTAGACAGTCATGACTCAGAGACACATTTACACAGGATAGACTTGATGTCGCACATTCTTCCTCTAACCAGAGCTACAGCCCCCACTAGTGAAGGGTGGCTGCATGGCAGTTTGAGCAGAACATTTGATCGGCATCGAGGGCCAACATATAAAAATGATTCGTGTTCTGGTGCTGACTAGCGAGGGTGACGTCATTGTTTTCGTCGACTAAACGCGCACATTCCACATTAAGTTTAGCTGAAGTTTGGTGGCATTTCTCGTGAATTCTGACATTAATTTATTATTATTTTCTCTCGCTAAATTAAGACACTTTCTTTTAAATCTCACGAGGGATACTGAAACAACATGAGGCCTCAAACCAAACTGACACTGTTTTAAATCTTTCCTGTGGACCAATCAGAGCGCCTCTTACTGGTGATGGTGTCTCACATGAACTCACACATTAGCTTGATCTAACCTTTGCCGTTTCAGAGTGACTGGACTTCTGTTACATGTCATAACCTGTTTGTGGTGCTACGAGAATGTGAGCTAACTTGAACACTTTATTTTTCTCTTTGTGTGGAAAAAATGCAATATGATGTTTGTTTTATTCCGTGTTTTACAGCAGAGATGTTCTGTATTTTAAAATGTTTGTGTCTCATGCATGAAGGAAATATTGAAGGATGAATTCTCAGTGAACACCTGAGGGAAGTATTTGTTCCTGCTGTTTGTTTTTATTTAATCTGCCACTCGTTGTGTTTTTATTTGATGAAAAACTCTCGTTCATTCGAGGGTGTCACTCGACTTTTTACCTGACCTGTTTTTGTACTTTCACATATTAATCTGTGTTTTGTATTTACTGTGCAGCCTGAGTTCTGCATCATATTTCATATTTATTCCTTGCAGCAGCTCCCTAATTACAGCATGTACCATTAAAGCTGATGCCATGTCCTGCTGTTTTCTTCTTGTATTGAGTTACAGCCCCTCTGGTGATAGGAGCTGTGCGGGCATGCTGCCAGGCGACTGAGGGCAGTGGTGACATGTAGGAGATATCAATACAGTAATAAAGGTCCTCTAGTGAGCTCTTTAGGGGATACATGTGCTTCTATTGTTATCTCGCCTCAGCAGCGGCCCTGTGGCTAATTGGGAGACGGCCTCACAGAGGACGAGCAGGGGAAAATGGGATGCTGTTACTTTGTGTGATTCTGCCCTGCATGGTGTTTTTAGACCGGGGGTTGTCGAGGGATCCTCAGGGGCGTGCCTGCAGACCGTGCTCAGGGCTGAAAACACAGCTGAGTGCTCAGAGGTTTTTTATTCCACAGCAGCACAAAGAGCCGTTCTCTCTCACATCACAGGCAGGTTGCAAACTGCTTTCCAGGCCAGGAGACTTCACATCCATCAGCTGTTTGCATTTACAGACTCACCCTGACACACACACACACACACACACACACACACACACATATCTTATAATTGAATGTGTGCACCACACTGAGCTCCATGTGGCAGCTCGGCTCAGAAAATATCCAGAGAGAAACACGCAGATTGGTTTATTCGGCATAAATACGCTGTGTGAGATGTTTCCTGATGTAAAATGAAGCACCGTGCTAACTCGGGTCCTTTGTCTCTGCATCTCTGTCGCTATGATATTGTGCAATCTGTTTTCTTTTCCGTCTCCTTCTACACAATCCAGACTGATCCGCCTCTTAGTATATGTTGCAGAAGCGCCAGACTTATGTTTTTTTAAAAGCTCTTATTTGTAAAACAATGGGTTTCATTTCAGACAGAGGAAGACAAAATTCCTCATTTCCAACCTTCAACATCCATTCTGTCCGCTGCAAATACAACCCAAGCTAATCCAAGCTTCATACAGTGATTGAAAACATATTTATTTTACGGATGTATAACTCCCGGTCGCTGCTTGAGCCAACCCAACGCTCACTTAAACACTAACCTTTATTATCATCCTCATGTCATCCTCATCATGTCTCCAGGTTAGCGATTAGCATTGATTTTCTGGCACTTACCTCTTTTTATTAGTAACGTGTTCAATCATTAATTATGTGCTTTAAAACAACCGGACAAATTGTTTCTTTTCTGACAGTTGTCATAACTACAGTCACCTGGAGAAAAGTGTGTTCATTTGCACAGACAACAAGTCCACCTATTGTTGCGTTTTTCCCTGAGCGCCAGCGTCTTTTTTCAATTGTTTACAATGAGAGAACGTTCGCAGCAGCAGGCGGCCATCTGAGGAAAAGAGCAGCGCCCAGCGTTTTATTTTTGATCAGGAAATAAACAATCTCAAATAAAAAACATGCAGTAAAAAGTAACGGCGCAGAGTCGGTCATACAGCGGCCGTTATCAACAGACTGTTGTCATAGAGACAGGACGGAGGTGCAGCACTTTTCTTCTCAGAGCACAAACGCTTCATGCAGACACTCCCGAGCGTACAGCCGGAGCTTTTCTGCCCGGAAAAACGCTAGATGGACACGGGGCCTTATGGTGGTTATTTTGGCTTCACTTTAATATGATGGAAGGAGAAGGGTCGTCCATCGAAGGCCACCTTAAAAAAAACTCCCTCTAAAAAAAACTCAACAGTGTTTGAAGACAAAAACAAAACCTGAGGGGTTTTCAGAAGAACACAGAATTTAAACCTTTACTTAAATCTTTATTTCTCAGCCTCTGCAGCAGATAAAAATGTGAGATCTTAAAGATCTGGATTTGTTTGAGTTTCTCCGCCTGCTTGTTGTCGTGTCGTCTGACGGCTACATGTACAAACGCTGCGAACCACGTGAGAATCACAGATCCTGTTACAGAGTTTCCTCTCGCTCTGCTTCAGACTCCACTAATGAATGCAAATGACATTTTTTAAATTTCATATTCATGCGTTCATATCCTCAGAGATCTGTTTGCTCCTCTCAATCTGACACCTCGGCTGTGTGTTGGTTCTACCCACTGAGTCAGTGAACGCAGCTCACCTCACCTGAGAGCCGTTTGTTACACAACACATATGGACATTGAACTCACCGCTGTCTGAGAGTGGCCTGTTACTCGCCCCTCTTCCAGCACGTTTAAAGAGCTCGGCGGATATGTCAGAAAAACATTTGTCTCCCTCAAACTTTACTCAGCTGATGAATAAATTCAACTCGGTAATTAAATAGGGAGGAAATCCAGTGGAATTAATAAGGTTTCTAAATTATTTAATTGCAAGTCTTCTCAGCTGGAAATCTGCATATTTGTCCATCAGACTGGTTAAGTAGGTACAGAGCAGATAGTCTGCTGTATTCTTATTCCTGAAAATCACAATAAAATAAAATCTGCTCGACATTTGATCATCACAACACAGGATGAAAATTCACTCAGAGATGAAGGACGTTCATTTAATTTCTGTTCTGATCAATCTAATCTACACACTGAGTCAGCAGCTTGTTCCTTCAAAATAAAATACAGACTTATATTAAAGTAAAGCTGCTCCATCGTCCCGTCTGGGCCTCCATACATGCAATACTTGCAGTGTAGGTACAAACAGTAAACATACACACTACGTCCTGCAGTGCGTGATGAGCCCAGGAGGAGGGGCCAGTTTGAATGTTGTCTTTACCAACTGCAACAAAAAATACTACAGACTCCACCTTTAAAAAACATAGAAGTTAGAGGAAGAGGATTGGAAGGTGAATGTGCAACATGTGTTTCTGCAAGTGCACAGAGAGATTCCTGATCTAGCAGAAATCCAGTCAGAACTATGACCAACTTAAATATTTAATCCTCAGAGTGAACTTAGAAATAATGAGACTATCTGAGCGCTTAGACCCCGAGGAAAAAATAACAGAAAGCCACATTAAAAGATATTTAAATCTCGGATGATTCAACCGTCTGATTTCTAATAATAATGAAGAGCTGTGAGTCACTGGAGAGCGGGCTGATGGTGGAGAGTGTATGACGATGATGTCATACTGAAAGGAAGACTACCCAGGAAGTGGACCGCTTTAAAGGACCACTGTTAAGATGATATGCTCACCAGGACACCTGCTCTGACTCAAGACGTAGTTTCTGGATATAAATCAATGAAATACCTTTGAAATAATGCTAACTATGGTTGAAAAGACCTAAATGAATAATCAGTCATCGTACAGCCATGAATGAGCACACAACCGCCCTCATGTTTGACATTAAGGAAACATGCTATGTTGAAGTGCTGGCTTCTCTGACAACAATGCAGCAGCCAGTATGTCCTCCTTCTAACTTTAGATTCTGCTCCTGAATGTTCTGGATTTGTTTGGACCAGAGAAGGTAGACAGTTTTAAGACACCCCCACACGGCCGTTTTGGACGCCCCTCGGTTTGCCAGATATGAGAGCAGTTATCAGGTCAAACCAACAGGTGTTGCAGTGATGGAAGCGGGCAAGAGAAGTGGTTCAGATAGAAGTGATTGTACCCGACCTAAAAAGCCTCTGCATGTTTCTAATAAGCTCCACGAGCAGAAACGTGCTCAAACTAGGATCAATATTGGAGATGCTTTTGAAAAATGGAGAGAGGTTAGAACACAGAAAGGTTTACAGACTGATGCAGAGCTGGATAAACACTGACGCTTCTGTCTATCTTAAAGCCCTGTGTTCACATACTGTTCTTTGATCAAAAAGACAACACACTTCAAAAAGACACATTTGTGAAGAATCCGATTGGACAAATATTTCCTCTTATTGTGTATTTAATTCCTAATAAGAAGAATAACCAGAGCTCATGTCAGACTGCTCAAAAATGTTTCCTCCCTGCGATCGCTTTTAAAGCTTAAGCTCACTTCTCTGCCCAAAAAGCCTCGGAGTAACGAGATCAAAGTAAAGAGAGAGGGAGTGTGACACGCCATCAAACCTCTTTAAGGAGATTTACAGCATCCACGCTCCTCTGTGAGACTTCTCTGCCAAACCTTAAAATACAGTGCTGACTGTCTTTAAGTTATTGTAAAGAGATGTTTGTGCTGCTGTCTGTGTGTGATATTAGGAGGAATGTCACCCCCCTCTTTGTTTTTCAGCATCCAATAAAACTGGAGGAAGCATAGGATTGATTCTTTCTCCGATGTCCGAGCAGGAAAAACATATTGTCGATGATTCCTCCAGGGACAGCAACTCCGTTTAGATCGACGGACGAGGAAAACTTTCCTCACCAAGCTGGACACGGGTTCACCTTGTAACGCTCCTCGGGGACGCGGCTGTCATTGAAGGCTGAAATATCATGCCAGCTCTGCCATCCCTCCCACTTAGTGTGAAAAACAGGCAGGTACCTCGGCGGGGGGAGACAGGATCGATACCTGTGATGGATGGAGCTGGCTGACTTTAGGAGAGGGGGAGACGGGTGATGGAGGGAGGGGGGGTGAAGTAATGAGAGCTCCTGTGAGTGATGGGGGGGGGGGGGGGGGGGGGGTTCTGCCGGGGTGGGAGCGGTTCGGCCCTTCTAAGACTGAGTGGAGGGTCCGTCCTGGGGAGGGCGGAGGTGATGTGAGATGTTTCTCAGCAGCTGTCTGTCTGTCTGTAGAGCAGACTGCACCCACAGAGAACAACCAGCACCACATGTGACATACAGCTCTGTGGGATATGTTGAGGTCACTCTCTGGGTGTGCGGCCCCGACGGTGAAGTCCAAAGTTTCTGATTGTTTTATCCTCTGGTGTCTTTGTTCTCCAGATAAGAGCCTGTGTCCTATTTGAACTCAGTTAAGTTTAAAGTAAAGAAAACACTCAGAAAACAGTACAAATTGAGAACACATGGCTAAAAACGTCAAACTGGCTTGCAGAGTGTGGCTAACGTTAGCAGCGCTAGCAACGAAAACACGATCTTTAATTTAATGTAAACAGGTGAGTTGTATAAAAATATACCCCCGCCCGAATTTTAAAATGAGAATGTTTATTTCTGCTGTAAAGATGAACATTTTAACATGGAGCTCTATGGGGACTGACTCACTGCAGGAGACAGACTCTAGTGAACACTGGAGGAACTGCACTTTTAAGCCGTTTTGCGGCTTGCTCTTCACCCTCAGGGGTTTCCTTTATTTCTGTGTCTTCAGAGGAACCGTCCAGAAGGCTCTCTTCCTCGTCACCTCGCTCTCAGTCTCTCACCGTGACAGATTCAGTCGGTGGTGTTTTCCCCGCAGATGGCTCAGTGGCGCTGATCGTGCACTCTGGTTCACTGGAGACTGCACGGGGACGTACAGAGAGGAAGGTCTTACAAAGTGAGAGAGATAGTAACACTATCTGGACTGTGAAATGGCAGCGAGTGATGTGAGGAATGAATGAGGCAGCGCCATGGCAACAAAAACAAAGAGGGAGGCAGCTGAGCTAAGACTCCCAAGGCGACTGTTCGTGCTCTTTTCCTGGATTCCCCTTATCGCCAATAACAAGATGTTCACTGGGGCTGACAGTTCATGAATGCTGCAGGGTTCAATTGATTTTTATGCAACAATTTTACATTTACTGCGAGAATAAATGAGAAAAAACAACACTCAGGCTGTAATTTCACCATTTTCCCTCGCAGATAATTCCCAAATCAGATACATCTTCGTTTGGATGCAAAATTAATTAGATTCTGTTGGAATAATGAACCGTTTCTGTGTGTGTGAGTGTGTGTCTGTGTGTGTGTGCACTCCCCTTAAATAGTTCTTACACTTTTTCAATTAAAAACTCCTCTTCACATTTTTGTAATAAATTGAGTCGTGAGGACGATAAGCATGCGAAAGATTCTAAAAAGTTTTTTGCAAAGAGAGCAGAGACTAGGGAGGAAAACTGGAAACGGGAAGGCCAGTTCTTTAAGGCAGAGGTAGAGTTGATTTGAAGCGTTCCCACCGTGTCCGTGACCTCGGGGTCGTCTGGAGACGGATTCCCCCGTGGGTCCACAGAGGGCTCCTCAAGTTCACTTCCTGTACTGCGGGAGGACGCTCTGCTTTTGGGATCCCTCCTGGGGAGACACAACAAAGTGACCCCGTGGCTCTGCAGAGGAGATGTCAGCTCCGTCTCTCTGCCAGCTCTGTATTATTTATCTGCCAGCTGTATATTAATGAACCTCAAAGACTTCAACTTGCTGTGCCCACTGCATGTTTGCAGTTTGCTTTCCTCTGCCCTTGAAACTGCTGCGCCCTTAATTCATAACATTTCGTGACGTCCCCGACCGGACAAGGTTGGCGAGGTACACAAGGACAAAATGCAATTTGTATTTTTCATGCTGCTGCAGATTTTTATTTTTATTTTTAAAGGGTCAAACTGAGGTTGTTTCAAGAGATTCTGTTTTCACCAGAGTTCCTGAAGGACTCTGTATTTGTTGTGAATAACCAAGACATTCACACCAGTTGTCATCTAACGACTGAAGAGAAACTTTCTCAGCTGATGAAAACTCTCCGCCTTTTTAAAGTTGTGCTGTTTGGTACATTCACAGCAAAGCATGAACATCATACACAGGCCTTCTTGCAGCTGCTCAAATGTTCTCACGCTTACTGAGAAACATTGTATTACTTCATGAAAAGTTTTTTTTTTAAATAAATTCCCACTTAAAAGGGGGACATATGATACCCCTTCTCCACCTTTTCCACCGTCCCCTGTGGTCTAAATGAAACATCTGTGCTGTGCTTTGGTCAAAATATAACATGAATCAAGCACCAGACGAGTTTTGTGACCCTGTATAAACCAGCTCTCTCAGAACGCTCCGTTTTGGTGTGTGTGTCTCTTTAAATGCAATGAACCCCCCCCCCCGTCCCGAGTTTTCCCAGTAGACATCACTCCTCTGCAGATAGAATAAAAATGGCGGACCTGTGCAAAAGTTTTGTTCTAGGCTGGGGGTGGAGTCCATGGATGGAGATATCAGGGGAGGAGAGGGAATTTTCTTTTTACTAGAATCCCACTGTGACATCACAAGGAGAGCACATTAGAAACTGAGCATTTTTCTCTGTGTTGTAAGACTTATGCAGACCACAAACAAAGGACTGGATGGGTTTATTTAACATTTTGTGGGTCGGTAGACACTCAGGTTACCCAAATATATGTTCAAAAACGCTGTCAACGTGGATTTTTCATCATATGTCCCCTTTAATAACATGTTTATTGTGAATCGTGATAACTATGAAATCATGAGTTGTCCTGCCCTACTGTGAAAGAAACATTTACTTGATTTTTGCAGCAAACATGTCAATGTCTACAGCTGTGTTAACGCCTGAACACAGCAGAATAAAAACAACCCGTAACACCCGTGCTAACATGCTAATGCTAGGCAGGTTAAACAAGCTAACACTAGCTTATTAGCAACAGAGCTGCTGCTGCTGCTGGTAATTTTCTATTTTTCCAAGCGTGAGTAAAGTCATGTTTAACCCCGACGCGGCGGGGGAAACACCCGATAATAATCCTGGTTATCAAACCGTGTTTGAGGTTGTGAACCACACTGACCCGCAGTTGACCTCAGAATCAATCCAGCTGTGCCTCTAGCTCAGCTAATAATTACAGTTAGACACGCGAACCTGCAGGGCGGACGTACAGTTCACTCTGAATACTAAGCAGATTATTTATGTTTTAAGCTTTTTTCTCCGCCTCGTCTATTTGATCAAATATCTTATTTTGTTCTCTGCATGAGCATCGCATGGATTAAAAAAAGCATCCACATGTAATTAGTGGTGTGACAAAGGTCGTGGAGTAATGTGTTCTCCTCACATGCAATCACTTTATTAGTCAGTGTGTGACCCCGAGGTCAAACGTAGGTTAATACGGATTCACATGGTTTAGGATTGCATTACTGTTATTAACAAGGATCCATTTACATGTATTGTGTTTAATCTGTAAATATTCAGCACCACTTTAATCTCTGGCTGTGCTGTCTGTGAGTTTGTGACCCTCCTGTTGACGGAGGAGTCTTCCACCTGTCACAGTCCAACAGATCACACTCACGCTCGCCGTTTCTGTGTGTCAGTGACCCTCGGCGGTTTGGACAGTTGTGAAAGTTATTGGAGCAAACTCTAATATATGAAGAGAAACCACTGCGGGACAAAGAAAACACTGTCAGGATGATTCAATCAGACGCGCCTTAATTAGGACGATAAACCTGTGAAGAAGTCTGCTGTGTTGGTTCTATTTAAGTGCTCGTGTTGATTCTCTGAGACGCACAAACGGAGAAGTACGTGTCATTGTTTTATCATCTGAAATCATGTTTCAGAGCGGGAGATTATAAAGTCAACGTCAGACTCAGGAGAAATCAGAGGTTGGTTTTAAAACATGATGTTCAGTAAATAAACTCAAATCAGTTTAAAAAGCACACGTTTGGTTTTAACCTCTCCACGCTGTCATGACACAATATGTGGATTTGTAACCGAGATGAATATTGATGCTTTCATTTAAATTTAGCTCCCATTGCTTCGAGTCTGCTTATCAGGGTTTACCGCTTCCATTTCATTCATTTCCGATTGTTGTCATGCGACTGTGAATCCAAACATTTGCAGCTGTATCATAGGATTAATAAAACATTAGGACACACTCGTTCCAGTGAAACAGCAAAACATCTCAGTCCGACTAAGTTGTGGGCAGATAAACGTTTCATAGTCTAACGGGTGTCGACTCTCAGCCTGCATCTTTTATAGATATACATCGTGCCCTGCAGGGAAACTCACATCTCTGTTTGTTTTCTCTGTCGGCCTCCATTCATTCCTCTCTTTTTCACTATGATCATGCTCTTTATTATAAACGGCACTAATGTCTTTGGGCTGCTCTTCATCATCTGTATATTGAGGACGGGGATGTTTAAGAGGGTCTGTAGAGCTGCTCCTGACACGTCTAGTAAAGTATTTCATGTCTCAAGGAATACTTCAATAAACAGCGTCAGTAGCTCAGTCTGTAGGGACTTGGGTTGGGAACCAGAGGGTCGCCGGCTCAAGTCCTGGTGCAGACCAAGTCTGTAAATTGGTCTGGTAGCTGGACGGTTGCCTGAGCACTGTTGCGGCGCCCTTGAGCGAGGCACTGAACCCCAGCCCAGGAGCCCAGTCAGCCCCCTCCCCCTGACATCTCTCCATCACTGCATGTCCATAAGATCCTGTCTTGGCGTACATATTGCAGCCTGTGTGTGTGTAGCATGTCTCAATCACAGTGTAAAACTGAATTTCCCATCACAGGAATAATAAAGTTCATCTCCTTCTTCATCTGTCTAAATTAGGGCCCAACTGATATGGAACTTTTGGGGCCAATACCGGCATCGATATTTGTGAGAGAGAAAAGCCAATACTACCGGCAGTGGACTAAAGTATTAACAGCCGCTACATTGACTAAGAGCCACAGCCAAAGCCCTCTTTCTTGAATCCTCTTGGACTTAAAGGGGACATGTTATGAAAAATCCACTTCTACAGTGTTTTTGAACATTAATCTGGGTAACCTGAGTGTCTACTGACCCACAAAATGTGAAATAAATCCATCCAGTCCTTTGTTTGTGGTCTGCATAAGTCTTACAACACAGAGAAAAATGCTCAGTTTCAATTATGCTCTCCTTGTGACATCACAGTGGGATTCTGGTAAAAGAAAAAAATCCCCTCTCCTCCCCTGATATCTCCATCCATGGACTCCACCCCCAGCCTAGAGCAAAACTTTTGTGCAGGTCCACCATTTTTATTCTCTCTACAGAGGAGTGATGTCTACTGGGAAAACTCATGGGGGGCTCATTGCATTTAAAGAGACACACACACCAAAACGGAGTGTTCTGAGAGAGCTGGTTTATACAAGGTCACAAAACTCCTCTGGTGCTTGATTCATGTTATATTTTGACCAAAGCACAGCACAGATGTTTCATTTAGACCACAGGGGACTGTTTGAAAAGGTGGAGTAGGGAGATCATATTTCCTCTTTAAAACAAACAAGTTGTCAGTTGAAACATTGTTTTATGGAGTTGTGATGGAGACGCAAACCGCTGCTGCGCCGGGTTCAAGACAAACTCAGTCGATTCAATCAAGCAGATGGCCCGTGTCAAAGCCTCGGACAGAGAGAGAGATGCTCCATGAAGCAACCACAATAACCTGATGATGCTGCATTCAGGAGCAGAATCTAAAGTTAGAAGGAGGACATACTGGCTGCTGCATTGTTGTCAGAGAAGCCAGCACTTCAACATAGCATGTTTCCTTCATGTCTGATCATATATTAAGCTCACTTTATCATCTCACTCACTACACATCTTACTGATTGGTCCTTTAACTTTAAACCCAAACCTTAAAGCGCTTGGAATTAGAATGAACAGAATTCTCTCCAAGGACGTCTGGTAGTGTTATGAAGATCATTTAATTCTCTAGTGTGGGATCAGTTTGACCCAGACGCTGACCCCTTTCAGCTGCATCGGCCTCATAAAGCCAGTCAGGTGTCAAATACGGGTCAGAGCCGTAATCGTTTTATGTAAAATACTTCACATTAATAACTTTGTGCCAGGTCACAGAGGTCAGGTTCATATCGTTATTACAAAATGTTTCACGCTGATGATATATTTGTCCAATGTTAACCCTTAAAAGTATCAAGCCATCAGTGTTCTGCGTTCCTGCCTTGATATAAAGGAAGGAGTGAACTTATTGCTTCGTTTTACATATGGCCGTAGATCTGTAAATATATGGACGATAACACCTCCTGGTGTCCAACGCGAGGAAGTACATGTCTTTACGGATGGATGGTAACCTGAAAAAAGGTACCTTAAGCTATGGGGGCGGGGCTAAAGACTGTATATTAAGTATATCTAAGCAGATTTACAAAGAGTTAAAACTGAATAAACAAGTTCTGTTTAATCGTACAAACTCGCTTTACAATCAATGTCAGCAACTGAATCTAAGGAAATAGCGTGTTAGCTTGTTAGCAGCCTGTTAGCTTGTTAGCACCCTGTTAGCTGCACTAGCACATTGTCACATGGTCTCTCTGAAATCCACTGCAAAAGAACTTTATTTTATTTACATGTTAGCAACGATTAGCAGCTAACTGAGTCTGTGAGAATCAAACCTGGACTGTAAGCTCATTCACTGTTTGTCATACATTGATATATTTGTGGAGGCCCGTGCATGGGGACGGGATCATTGTTGATGTTTTGCAGAGGAAACAGCAGGCTGGCTCTTTGATCCTTTTTGGTTTATCTGCTAATAACAATCCATACTGAGATTTTGGCAAAAAGTCAGTTATGTTCAGCAAGCTTTCTGAGGTCCTTTTTCTAAAAAATAACAGCTCAGGTCAACTACCACCTCAAGTAGGGTCTGAGTTTGTGGGAAACACAAATGTTAACGTTCACTTGTTTGCTAATGCATGACCCAGAGGCACTGACTGGTTAGCTTTGATAAGTGTATGCTACCTTCACTCCTCTCCAGCTCCACCCTGCTGTCCAAATACCTCAGACTCAAAATGCCAAACTGGAGGCTTTAAAAAGGCAGTGGACGAACCAAAAGGTGATGTCATGCTGGCTATGTTCATAATTGTAGTTGGCTTGTTCTCCCTCTCTCTCCTGGGTGCCCTCGTTTCACCCTCCTGCTGCTGCTGCTGCTGCTGTGTGAAATGTTTTTGACTAAACAATCAGTGAGGCTATAAAAGCTGAGTGTGCGAACGCTGTGTCTGGGCAACAATACGACTCTGTGATCTCTAATGTTGTTGATGTGCATACAGTGGAAATGATAATAACAGGACATCTCTTCTCCTCTCTATTCATGCTTAAATACATTAACTGTTAACTGAGAACATTAGATTTGAGGTTTGGTGGCACCTGTTAGGAAAGACTTGATGAGAAAAATGGGTTTCAGTTAAAAAGGTGTCCTGTTACCACCATCACAGCAGCAGCAGCATTTCCAGAAATAGTCTCGTCGTCTCCTTCTATCCATCAGCGATGTGGTTGACTGCCTCGCTATAAGCAATTACCGCTCCAATTGGGCTTAATGACACTGAGAGGAGGCAGAGCTGCAGCCTGGGAGCAGCTCCTGCTATTTATACATTTTTAGAAAAAGCACCTGACGCTGTTTCATCAGAGCTGCAGGGCTGCAGCCACCGCCACTGCATCCTGTTTGCAGCCAGTGATTGGCTCAGGTGTGTCTGAACAACAACATGACCTACTTCTGTAGCTGCTGGACATGATTGTGCATCGAGTCAACAGCTCTCAGTGTCATCACTTTAATCTGCAGCATCATTCTGAGAGTCACTCCTGTGTCATACTGAAGGAACACCTCAGAGATCGGCACTCACCGGCTGAGGCTTTCCCCCAAAACAAGCTCGACTCCCATAAGTGTTTTTATACAACTCATTTACGACAAAAAAAAAGATTCAGAAAGATTCAGCATGAAACGTACTGCTACAGAATCTAAACCTCTAACATAATGAAGAAATACTTTTAAAACATGCACAAGAAAAGTCGCTAAAATGTCTTAATATCAGATATGCAGAAGTGAATAAAAACTGCAGTTCCTGAAGTGTCCACTTGAAGCAAGAAATCCCCATCAGGCCCCATATTAAAACGTTGATTTTTACAGCAAAAATAAACATGGTTACATCCTGGTTAAAATGTATTTGGTATCAATAGTTCATTTAGTCATTGGTTAAAAATACGGAGGGGGAGGCTATGCAGATATTTGCATAATCGCGGGCTTGGCCAAGCTGACCCACTGGTTGGCTCGCTCTACCTCTTTATCCAGGAGGCTTAAGGTAGCGCTTGGATTGGGCCCAAAATATCCTCTCCGGTCTCCAACAGAGACTCTAACCTCGAACTTAGGCCCGCCTCACCTCCACCTCTCTGTCTGTTTCTGGATTGATTTTAAGTTAGTTTTGAGTCCGACATGACAACCGCCTTCGTAACACCTCAACAGGAACCAATGGGTGAAGTCACTGAGGCTACGTCCATGTTTTATACAGTCTAGAGTCGACATGGGATGTAACAGAATGTTTACAGAGTAATTCATCAGTTTTGTTTGTTTACTGCCAAAAAAAATGCAGTCTTGCAAACACTATCCCTCTGAGGTTATGATGAATACAGAACGAGTATTTTTACAAATCTGATGCAAAGTGGATCCAAGCTCGAAAGCGTTTGCATGAAAGAGTTCCACCACAGCCTTCTCCTGGTCTTTCATTCTCTCTCATATACGTTGTTTATGTACTTGATGGGAGCAGGATTTGTATTTAGGGAATAAGTTTAGTTACATGCTGACATCACTTCTAGGAGAGAGGGTAGCACCAAAACATTTCACACTAACAAACTGTAAATCTGTCCAAACTTGAGTCCTGCTTGTGCTGCATTCAGCTAATTCTTCTCCTGTTAAAAATATTCCCCGTGTTGGTGTGTGTCATCCATCTTTGTCCTTCACAGCTGGCTGCAGCGTGGAGACACATGACAGCTTCAGCATGAGTATCCATAGTCTGATTGATATCTCCATCGTTGCTCCCGCTCAGCCGTAATGAAAACGAATGACAGCACAAGCAGAGTCTCTGAGATTTGATGCTACATTAGTTTCTACCAGCAGAGGTTTAGTCAGAGCTCCACTTCCTGTCCACACAGGATTCATTTCAGCAGCTCCTCTGCCTCTAACATGACCACACTTGCTCCTGTGTTTTCTTGAACACACTCTGTGGAGGGCGTTTTTATCATTCATCCGGCTCACATGAATCCGGACACAACGAGCTTATTATGCTGTGGGTTTGAGTTCTTGTCGTCGCACTCTCTGTCTTCTCTCATGGCATTGGACTGAACTCAGAGAGAAAGAACCTGTGGGAGTGAGAGCAGCTGAGTCATCGCTATTTATTAAAACCCCTTTGTGGTGATGGTTTGTCATATTTAATTAAGTACAAGGTGAAACTGAAAGGCGTCTCTCTCACAGTGACAGACCACAGAGGAGACATACAGACCTCTAAACTCCTCTTTAGGTATTTAGTATTTTCATGTCTTTCAGCCTGTTGTTCCCATTATGTGAGCGCTCTGTTTGAAACCTCAAGATCTCAAATTTGGTTGTTGCCATCTTGTTTTTGTGAAATAAGAAGTGACCATATTTGGACAAGTTCAATAGCCTGAGTAAAACCCATCTCCAGCCAGGTTGAAATGTCACTATTACCCTTTTCACAATAGCAGAAACTCCCATAAACCGCTGGAGCTGATGTGAGAACGCAGCAGGATATAATCAGGAGAATTCACCTCGGGCCAAAAGGAGGGGGGAGTGACGTTTGTATACTGTGACTACTTAACGGCTGGAAACGAATGAATCATGGGTAGCCTCGGGTTCTGTCGAGATGTGCTGCCTTATCGAAATGAAAGCAGAGGCTAACCTTGTATCATATCCCTTCTGAAAAAATGCTAACAGAACAAAACATTATTAATTGTACGAGGAGCACGTTTTCGTTCTGTATGATTTGAGATTTAAGGGGGACGCGTATCTCCACAGACAATTATCTCTTATCAAATAATTCTTCCAGTCATGGTAGGAATCTTCACACCCGTCACTCGTCAAATACGGGTGTTTTTTCTTTGCCATGGTGGGTGAATTTTACTCAACTTACAGCTCATGGTGGCGGGTAAATAAAAGTAACGTGACAGAGTGATTTGTGACAAAAAACAACTTATTCCAGGGCGGCTGTGGCTCAGTTGGTAGAGCCGGTTGTCTCACAACTGGAAGGTCATGGGATTCGATCCCACAGCTCCTGGAGCTTCATGTCCGATGTGTCCTTGGGAGAGACACTTAACCCCAAGTTGCTCCCGCTGCTTCGTCTGCGGCATGTGAATGAGTATGAATGGGATTAATGACTTCTGATGGTCACATTTACCGTTCTGTTCTGACTTTATGAGCGGAGCCAGGTGGAGCCATTTCACTTTTCCTACTGCTACTCCTTCACTGTGTCCAGCTATGATTTACAGTTTATAAGAAAACTACATAATGATCTGTACAGGCTGTAAATCTCACAGTCGTTTCCCACAGAGGTCTGCAGTGATTTATCTCTGTTGGTAGAAAAGGTGAAGCTGTCAGCAATCTGTGATCCTTTAAATATCTGTCGCTATGAAGAACAGCAGAAACAAGAGATAAAGAAAGGCCGGCATCTATCATCATATGGACATTATTAGAGAAACAGGTACAGAGAAACTGATTTCATTTGAATTATTTTATATGATTACATTATCGGGTAAATTCTGAGACTTTCCGCTCGATTAAAACCACAACAGACAACAGATTGCAGATTTCCCAATATGCTCAGAGGACTGTTGCTTGTCTTTCACACTTCCAGTTCACACACTCCGATTTTCTCTGCCAATTACATATTACACCCCCCCACCCAACACACACACACACACGTTATCTGGAATCCACTGCCAACCGGTCACACTCTAATTTATAATCAGTCCAGAGAATTTCCTCTGAATCCGGTCTTTTGGAGGGTGGCAGGAGAGACACGATGTGGAGCACACGCTCTGTGAAATACCAGCGCGGTGACACGCTGACATTTACCTGGAAAGACGAGTGCAGCTCTGGAAGCTTCTTGCTGTATACGTCTCTCTGGCTGCAGCCCTATCTGATTGGTGGTAAAGACGTTGAGTCGAGGAAATAGGAAGTAAAGAGACTGTTTACAAATGTCATGCTGGTCCTGCCACACTTGTAAAAGATAACATTGCAGGAGCTCAAAGAAGGGCCGACTCCCACAACTGGAAGATAATGGAAGTTGACTTTTACAAATGTGAAGAGGTGACCTTTTCACAAGACGTTTCATCAGCTGTAGCTGCGCTGACTGTCCAAGCCACCAGTGCGTGCCAGATGTAGTTTCTTTTCTTTTCTATCTGAAGCTGAATGGTCCTACAGTAAGTGATCAATATATATTAGACTGATGAAGACAAACTGACGTATACTATGACTTCACTAGGCCTGGGTATTTACCACAACCCCACAATACAATACATATCATGATATACATTGATTTTGGATAATTTCCTACCCAGAATTCACTACAACAGCAGATCTTTATGTTGAGAATAACAGCAAACACAGGTTAAGGATCCTACAACTTCAAGCATTTCACTTCAGGTCCTGACAGATCCTACTAATAATATTCAAATATTTAAATCCCACAGCAATGGCTTTGGGGTTATTGTGATCTGCACCCTGGTCAATCGTCTTTCCACTGTCATCAAACTGTCATCACAGCTTTGCAGCCGTATCCATTCTGTAACATCTGCATCGATACATGTGTTCACAAGGAGCGCATTACGATATATTGCTGTATTTATATTTTGATCACATCCCCTTGACTACATGCAGCTCATCTTGTGTTATTCCGATGGGATCATTGATGGCTGATTTGCCCGTTAGGAAAACATGATGATCGGTGAAAAGGACTGACTGAGAACTGAGGAATGAGAACCTCAGCAGGTTTCTGTTTCTTTCTGGGGGGGGGGGGGGGGATTGTTTGTGGAAGGATTGCTTATGGTATGGTTTTTTAAAGTCTATTTGTTAAATGAACAAACAATCATCTCATTTTGAGTTTTACCTTCAAGGAGCCTGGAGAAGAACATGGGACTCGGGCACTACCCACTGCAGTTTTTGATAACTGAAAACAAAGATAATCAAACATTGGTTGCCTTGAACTTCTCTTCATGTAGTTGCCGTGCAATCGAAATAGGTATTGAAATCTTTTGATCATCACAAGTATAATATCAAAGTTTAAAATTCTGGTCCCATGACAACCCTCCTCTTTACTTTTACCTTTTCAAACACTGTTTTGCATCATCGACTCTATAAATAAGTTGTTTGGGTAGATTCTTGTTCCCTTTGACCTGCTCGCTCTCCCCAGCTGCATTCTTTGCTTTCTCTGTGTGGCAGAATAACATCTACTAATGCACTGACCCTTCAACCCTCATTCCTGCTCGCCATTGTGCACGAGCGAAGGCTGATGCCCGCCGGATGGAAGGACGCACCATGCAGCACAGAGAGAAAAGAGCCCTTTCCTTTCAGCAGAGGAACATGACTACACATAAGAGTGCTCAGTTTTTTTTTTTAGTAGCTGAGTGAATCATTTTCCATTTCCTGTGGGAGCTGGTCGTTCTGGTGAGTGTGCAATCTGGAGTGCACTGAATCAGGATGAAATTATTATCAAATAAACGTCGAGTCTGTGCGATCTAGGGGGCTAACAACTGTGAAAAAGTGAAATTTGATTGACACAAACGCGCGGTATGTTCTTTTCTTCCCCCCTTCGTCAGGTTGTTGTTGGATTAAACCTGAGGCCCAAACTGTACCCTGTGACCTGTTCACACCGCACAAGGTCGATTCACCACCGGGGACAATGGTGCCACTTATGTATTGTTGCTTAACGCTCTCCCCGGGGCAGGTAGGTGTGCATGGAAGCAGCCTGTATGATATATAGGCTATCTGGGTTCTGCTGACAACTGTGGGTGTTTGTCCCTTAATACAGTGAATTCTTTATCTCTGTGTTTGGATCCACAGGGCAGTGTGTCTCCTTTTTATCACTCTCTAGAGGGAACGGTACAGCGTGGATTTAAAACTGCCACATAGAAAGTCATCTTTGTTAAGTTAAACCAGAAATCTTTCATTTTAAAGGGGACATATTATGAAAAATCCACTTGTCAGTGTTTTTGAACATATATTTGGATAACCTGAGTGTCTACTGACCCACAAAATGTGATATAAACCCATCCAGTCCTTTGTACACTACATAAGTCTTACAACACAGAGAAAAATGCTCTGTTTCAAATGTGCTCTCCTTGTGATGTCACAGTGGGATTCTGGCAAAAAAAAACAAAAAACAATCCCCTCCCCTCCCCTGGTATCTCCACCCATGGACTCCACCTCCAGCCTAGAACAAAACTTTTGAGCAGTTCCGCCATTTTTATTCTATCTGCAGAGGAGTGATGTCTACTGGGAAAACTCGGGACGGGGGGGGGGTTCATTGCATTTAAAGAGACACACACACCAAAACGGAGCATTCTGAGAGAGCTGGGTTATACAGGGTCACAAACCTCCTCTGGTGCTTGATTCATGTTATATTTTGATCAAAGCACAGAACAGATGTTTCATTTAGATCATAGGGGACTGTATGAATAAGTAGAGAAGGGGGATAACATTTCCTCTTTAAAGACAACAGTTTTTGTAGCGCTAAGGAGCCATTTTCACATCTGCACTCCAGATACTGTTCCTCTGGGAAATATCCAGGAGTTTTTCAGGACATTCTTGCAAAAAAGCCCTCATACTAACCATATCATCCACACTCACGACAACATTTCTGACAGTGGAAGTCGACGGTTAAGTGGCAGACAGTTCAAATGAAGCAGCAAATGTCACGTCTCTGTCAGACAGGCAGAAGATTTCAGCAGATGGTCTCTTTGTGTTCAGTGTGTTCGTGTGTGCAGTCAACGTGACGTCCTTCTTTTTCTCTCTCCTCCGTCGTTCCATCAGAGTGAAAATGTGGCTGATTATAACATCGAGAAACAAATGTGCAGCATTCAAGTCTAACTGTGACCATGATGGGTTGGAGTAAAGGTCAGCCCGTTGGCAATTTAGTCCAATCAAGAAGTCCATTTTCTTCACAATTCAAACACTGGAGGCTTTTTATGATTAAAAAAAACAAAAAACATTTTGTTCTTTATCTTTAAGCACAACACGAGAGTGTTCTGACTCTGTGTGGGCTTCGTTAGACAGATTTAATTGGATTAAATGAATGAGTGGAAAGTAATTTAACCTCAGCCCGGTTTAAAGACAACAACGTAATTACAGCATTTTATCCAGAGTGTTATATATGGTGGCTGATAAGTGCAAAGCAAAATTACAAATGTGAGACAAATTTAAATTTTTTAAAAACCTTTTTACATTTTTAGAAAACAAAATTACAAAACCAAAACACTTATACCAAGGAAAAAATACATCTACATTTTATAAAACAAATTTACAAGATGTGAAACACCCCAAACAAATTTACAAACAACAGAATCTTGACAAAATGGGAATGTACCAAATGTCAGAAGTGACCTGGAAGTGATTGAGTGAGGGGTCATTTTGTTTGTTTTGTTTTGTCGCGGTACATTCCCTTTTCCGTAAAGATTCTGTCGTTTGTAAATTTGTTTGGGGACTGGTAAAAGTGTTCTGCCTCTTGTAAATTTGTCTCAGCGATTGTAAAAGTGTTTCACATCTTGTACATTTTTTTTGTCCTTGGTAAGTGTTTTTGGTTTTGTAATTTTGTTTCATAAAATGTAAATTTGTCTCACATTCTGTAAAAGTGTTTAACACTTTACTTTTACAAAAAACACTTACCAAGGACAAAACAAATTTACAAGATGTGAAACACTTTTACAATCACTGAGACAAATTTACAAGAGGCAGAACACTTTTACCAGTCCCCAAAAAAATGTACAAATGACAGAATCTTGACGGAAAGGGAATGTACCGCGACAAAACAAAACAAACAAAATGACCCTTCCCTCGATCACTTCCGGGTCACTTCTGACATTTCGTACATTTTGTCAAGATTCTGTCGTTTGTAAATTTGTTTGGGGATTGTAAAAGTGTTTCACATCTTGTAAATGTGTTTTTTCCTTGGTATAAGTGTTTTGGTTATGGAGCTGAGGCGGGTTTTAAACCTCCTGACAAACTGTTACACCGTGCCCACCTGTCAATCAGGTCAGCTACACACCTTATTGTGAATAACTCTTATCCTTCATCAAATCAAAACTGATGAGTCATCAAAACATTCACCCCCCGTACAGTGTGTGCCGATCGAGACATGAGCTAATCACACCTATTTGTTTTTTGAACCAGGCTGTAAACATGTTAATCTCTGCTGTAAAAACAGGCTTTTTTGAATGGGTGTGTATGTGACTTCCTGTGCTTCTGCAGCCAGCCTCTAGTGGACACTCAAGGAAATGTAGGATTTTACACTTCAGCAGTGGCGTCATTTATCAACACTGGAGGTTGCAGCGTGGAAAATCCTCACAGAAAGTTGCTTATTTTTCAGTAACTGGAGTAATGAGTAAAGAGCCTGATAAGCAGCAGGTGCAGGGGATGAAAAACAGAAGACAAAGTGGTCGAGTTCAGCTAAAAAGAAAAACAGCTGACGGAGATAATTTTTTTCGCTCTGTGTTGCTCTGTCAGGGTTTTTTTTTTCTTGCTACATTCTGTTCTCGGCCGTCAGAGTTTGGTGGCAGCCATGTTTCCAGCTGAAGAGCCGAGGCGTAGTAAAGCAGATGGAGGATTATATTTGGCCTAATTGCCTCCGCCCTGCGAACACACCCCCATCTGCTGAGAGGGGATCCTTGAGGCTTTCTCCTCCTCAGCAGAAGCCGGTGCTCCTCCTCAGTGCTGCCATTGTCTGGATATGACTGATGTGCAGACTCTGACCTTCACCTCGTACACACCCAGCCCGTGTATCTTGATTCCAAACAATAGATCTGCTTGCCACGGCAGAATAATTCAACGTGATATCATAATGGAGCACGAGACATCCAGAGTCGATATAAATCTTTCAATATTTAATATAAATTCTGCAGGGATGCAATAAGGCACGTTATTAAAGGCAGACTGAGACGCTGAAGTCTTTGCATGTTACACTTTGGAAAGAGTCTTCACTGGATGCCTGGGAACATTGAGAGTGATAGCAGATGCCCTCTGCTGTAAATGTCAGATTACAGATTCATTTATTATTCTACTGTTTAACCTGCAGAGGATTAACCATGAAGTCGCACCTTTGTTAAGATGATGCATATTTAATAATTAAAGAAAGTGAAGTACTTTCTTCCAAAGAGACTCACGCCAAGCCTAATGTGCAGCTCTGAGTCGGTTATCCCTCAACTGGAAGGTTGGGGGTTTGATCACCAGATCCTGCAGCCGATGTGTCCTTGGGTAAGACATTTAACCCTGAGTTACTCATGCTGCTGATGAGTGAGCGTATGAATGTGTCTAAATGGAATCTGAAGCATTTTTACAAACAAAAAACAAAATGCAGACTGCGGTGACCTGCACGTCGGGGAATCAGAGTTATATGGATAGCCACTTGGCAAGTATATCCGAGAAGCTGGAGGCGTTTTATAAACAGCAACTTGGAGGCTGTAGCCATAGAAACAAGCTGCAGCACAACTGTCAGCGAAGTGATGTTTCAGCAGATTTGGAGTAAAGAGTGAGCGGAGAAGTGATGACGAAGTACACGGATAGATGTCGCAGAAAGAGTGTTTGAAAGGCCTGACCTCACAAAGGTCAAAGGTCCCCTCCATTAAAATTGAGTTTTGCTTTCGAGGAGATGTTGCTGTGATCGTCTTAGAAGCAGGGTTTATGATTGTGGCATCACAAATATGACAATGAAGCATGAGACAGCTTGTGTCTACAGTAAAGGTTTAACCTTTTTTCATATTCACAGATCCTTTGAGAAGGTGTGGAGGGAATATGCATTTTGTAATGAAACTTATTTTAACCTTCATGTCTGATGAGGACAAAAATGACTTGATGGAGAAGAAACACCGATGAGTGTTAGAGCATCACTGAAGCATGACCCTGTGTGTGTGTGTGTGTGTGTGTGTGTGTGTGTGTGTGTGTGTGTGTGTGTTTGTGTGTGTAGCTTTCATCAATAAAGCCTGTCTGCTGAACAAATCTGGGGCTTTCCTCCTCCCTGAGCCTTTTTGGTCTTCACTCTCCCTCCCTCTCTTTCTATGTATGTGCGTGCATGTGTGTGTGTCTGTTTGCGTGTGTGTGCTCATATCAGGGAAAACTATTATCAAAAAACCCTTTGAGAAACATATGGTGCTCCATTTTTCTTACAGATACAGATACCTCCCGCTCTGGTCCCGTATGGTGATTTTTGCCTCGGGGTGTATCAGTATTGTCTTGTGGATTTTGCCGAAGGCGTCTGATTTCGGGGTGATTAGCAGCGCCGAGAGAGAGGGGGACTGCATGCGTGTTCTACCCTGTGGACATACAGGTTTCATGGGGAAGAGTAGTCTCGAGGGGGGATTTTACGGGCAACTGTGACCGACAGCAGATTCTGTAGCCCTGGAGCAACATGAGGAACAAAAATCTAAAAACAAAGCTGCTTTTAAATGATTTATTGAGCATTAAAAAGCCGCCGATCACTTGCATATTAACGGTACTCTTCTCGGGAGTGGACGGTAGATTTCCTGTGGGGGTTACAGGACTCATGAGCTCATAGAGCGATGCACAATGGGCCACTTCACTAAAGGCCAAAGCATTAAGAAGCACCCGGGTGTGGATGATGACAGACAAGGAGGAACGAGGGAGCTAAAAGCATCCCTCTGCGATCCAGTGGTAGCCCTGGAGTTGTCCTGCTGCTGCATTTTCACACAGGACAACTACACAGAGACTGACCTACATACAGGAGCCATCAGTGTCTGAGTAAACACTGCTATTCTCAGAGACGATGGATTTTAATCAAGTCTTGTAACAAATGAGCTGTGGTCTCTGTCGCACTGATTGCATTAAGCGCTAGGAATGACAGAAACGGGGCCCAGTGGAAGAACATTTGCATAAAATGGCCGACATTTCCGTGTGAGCTCCACATGTGATACTAATGTGCTTAATTCTGAGCCCTGGAGCTGTCGACAATTTGTCCATCATCTACATACAGAGTGCCTCCACATGAGCAACGAATGGGTCCATGAGAACAGTCATCTTACCCACTTACACCAGCACAGTCATGTGTAAGAACTAAATCTTCACCATTTAAAGGAGCAAGTGCTGGCTTCTCTGACAACAATGCAGCAGCCAGTATGTCCTCCTTCTAACTTTAGATTCTTCTCCTGAATGCTCTGGATTTGTTTGGACCAGAGAAGGTAGGCGCTTTTAAGGCACCCCCACACGGCCGTTTTGGACGCCCCTCGGTTTGCCAGATATGAGAGCAGTTATCAGGTCAAACCAACAGGTGTTGCAGCGATGGAAGCGGGCAAGAGAAGTGGTTCAGATAGAAGTGATTGTACCCGACCTAAAAAGCCTCTGCATGTTTCTAATAAGCTCCACGAGCAGAAACGTGCTCAAACTAGGATCAATATTGGAGATGCTTTTGAAAAATGGAGAGAGGTTAGAACACAGAAAGGTTTACAGACCGATGCAGAGCTGGATAAACACTGAAGCTTCAGTGTCCACCACATGGCAACCTGTGTGAGCATCGACTCTAGAGAGGAGGGGGGGAGACAGCTCTCTACAATGTCTTAAATTTGGACTGCAGTTCCCATTTTAAACACTCGGTGTCAGAGTTGCATGTTGCTCATTTAAACTACAGCAGTGGACTGTTTCATAGCCTCTGTCGTCCAGATGTGGTCACTTCTGGCGCCAAGAAAACTAGATGGTGACGGCCAAAATATGGAATCAAGGCTTCAAATCATTAACAAATCAGTGTACGACCTGTTAGTGGCAGTTTCCACTTAATCTATAAACAGTAGTACAATACAATGCTTTATTGTCCCCCAGGGGGAAATTTGTTGTTACAGCTTTGCACAGTTGGTACATAATGACATGGCACATGAAGAAAACAGAGAACAAACAGGAAGAAACACACAACAAAGCTCTTTTTAAAGTGTGCCCTCTTCCAGGTCAGAGTCCTGTATCTCCGACCTGATGGCAGAAAAGAAAAGGATTGAGTGGGTGGGAGGGGTCCTGGGCTGTGGTGAGTGCTCTGTGAGTCAGTGCTTTGTAGTTGAGGTGTGAGAGGTTTTGGGTAGGTAGGCCAGCTGAAACCATCTCTGCTCTGTAACTACCTCTCAAGACGGTACAGAGGGAGGATCACTTCGTCCCCTTTACACCTCTGCAACATTCAGATTGAAAGCAAAACGTCACTGGGGCATAAATATCGTGGCTTGAAATGACTGTCTGAACAGGGCCAATGAAAAGTCTAAAGCAGACATGTATCAGAAAGGGAACTGTATCAGTTAACTTGGTAAAACAGGAAACAAAAAAGAAAGGACTTAATAGGTTGTCCTTTTCCAAGGGGTTGCAGGAGTTTATTGGTAGGTTTCTAAAAATGTTATAGGTTAAACATAAATTGCCACAGGCTACTTTGTCTTTTTTTCCCCCTGTGATCCTCCCTCCTGACATTTGGGCAACAAAATAGGCCCCCTAGGTGGTCGAAATGTCAGGGAGTGTTTGTTGTCCACTGGCAGCTCGTATCTTACCAGTGTCGGAGCCACAAAATATATTGGCTGAGAGACCACGGCTCCAAAAACGCTGCTGAATACCTTTAAGATATACTGTATTTCCAGGGTATTCTATTTTTTCTTTCTGAATGCATTTTCTGTTGAAAATGTCCAACTTTACAGCTGCAGTTCCTCCAGTGTCCACTAGAGTCTGTCTCCTGCAGTGAGTCAGTCCCCATAGAGCCCCATGTTAAAATGTCCAACTTTACAGCTGCAGTTCCTCCAGTGTCCACTAGAGTCTGTCTCCTGCAGTGAGTCAGTCCCCATAGAGCTCCATGTTAAAATGTTTACAGTCTGGTACAAAAACAGTTTGGGTCTCTAGAGCTCATTTCTCTCTTCAACTGTACGGGCTGAATGTTTATACAACTCACCTGTTTACATTATATTAAGGCTTAAAGGGATGTAGAATTAGGGGGCGTGGCCTCTCTGAGTCATAGGAGGGAGCTGCTAGCTGTCTGCTAGGTGTCACCTGAACTAAATCAGTCCCTGACCTTTAACCTCTGGGTCGTGTTTGTGCTGTTGGAGTACTTTGGAGATTTGTTCATATAAATATCAGACTAATAATCTGTCTCTCTCTGTGAGCTTTATTATGGACTAATAGACCATCCAAGGTGTCTGCTCGCTCCACCCTCAAGTCACAATTCAGACACTTGGTTTAAAAAAGAAAAGAACAAAACATGGTAAAGTTATGTGGCAACTGGTGGCTTCAAATAGGCCGTCGACAAACTCATTTATGCAATCTATGCTACTAAACCTTATACAGTCTCAGATAGCTGCGGTTCACAGAACACCGCTGACAGTAGTCATCATCAGAGAGCGGGCTCCTGGACTCAGATCAGTTTTGACACACTGACACCAGGCTGCTAATCTCCATGTGTCTGCAGCTTCAAAGCACTGTGTTCAAGGTTATTCTCACAGCTGAGCCTGACATGAGCTAAAGGCTACAGTCTATCCGAGGAGCTCTCCACCATGACATACTGCGTTATGAAACTGAGATGAAATGGATTTGTCAATGTGAAATGTCACTGTTGTACCCCGAGGATTAATGCCACACAAGGCCTGGCTCAGTTAACAAAAGGAATTAAACCCCACACTCACAACAGACACACACATACTTCTGATGTTAAGTAGTTGTAGTCAAAAGGTCAGTCCTCATTATGAAATGAAAAAAGGAGAATCTGGGATGTAGAGCTGCAGAGTAAAGTTGTCAACACTTTCGAAGCTTCAATTAATTTTGAGAGGCTGTTGTTGGGATCTGATCTGATTGGTCCAGAGTTATTAGTTAGCCTGCAAGCTTCACCTCAGAGAATAACAACATCCTACGGGGTCCCTTAATAATCTATTTTAATACCATTTTTTTTAGACCCATTACAACTGCCACTGAGTTTCTATCTATGCTGATGACATCCTTCTGTACGCTAAGGTGGTAAAATTTTCGATACCTTGATACTGTCTAAATTGCACATATACGTTCAGACCAAAACATTGCCAACAAATCAGTGCAATACAGATAGTGTGCAGGAGTTTGCTTGTGATTTTTGATAACTGAAAACAACAGAATTCCCAATAATTGATACCTAGGGCTTCTATTTTTGTAGCGGTGGTATCAATATCTATTTGTTTGATTTTTACAATATAATTGAAGCTTAAAAGTCTGGCATCATGACAACCTCAACCCTGACCCCGTGTAGGGTCTCATGTATACAGCAGTATTGGAAACTAATTCACCACCATAGTCTTAATTTTGTCTTTGGGTTATCTGTACTTTATTCTAACACTGAGTATGAATTAGATGGATGAAGCACAGGTATTATTATCCCAAATATTCTGCATCCATTTGCAGAATCCAATCACAGTAAAAGTCAAAAGCTCTGTAGCACACAGCTCTCTGCATTAACGTTGTCTGTGGGCCAAGTATTGACGGCCACATGTGTTAAGGGTCATCAGCTGTTTATTGGCTGCAGAAGTTAAGTGCTGGCTCTCGATGGTCTATTTATGGCTGCAGGAGTTTTGGCTAGAGGATAGAGAATCTGCAGAGGGAGTTCAGCCTCTAAAACAGTTTTAATAATTATAATAATATGGCCATAGCATTAGCTACAGAGGTATCATTTAGCGTTTAATTCATAGCTTTAAGAGCTTTAAGGCCACTCTCAGCTTAATGTTGCATCATGCTAGCTCCTTAAGCTCTGTGTAACTCTACATTAAGTGAACAGTGCAATGATTAGTTTTCAGCTAGCTTTGGCCTCCTCCTCTGATTCTACCTCAGATGATTTGAAAACATATGAAGCAGCACAGCGCTTATCAACCTATGCGGAGTCACCCCCAATTTCCACATACTCCGTACTCAGATGTCGATCAAAACCACCAAGCCCGAAAAAGTTAAGCTTTTTTCAAACTGGGTTTTCAAACACTAATCACACAGCTCTGTGTGGATATTTCATGATTCTAAACGTTTAAATCATATCTGCAGTTTTACTTTTACAAGACACATTTCCAGAGCTTTAAGTCAATTAAGTTTTTAAGAAATCTCAGTACTCTCAATGTAGCGACTAGGGTTGTCAAAATAACAGAATTTTAAATTTCGATTTGATGCTAGTGAAATCAAATGATATGGATACCTGTTTCGATACCACAGCAATAAATATAGAAGTCCTACACATCCAATAATCGGAAATTTCTTGTTTTCATTTATGAAAAGTTGAGTCGTCTGAAAAGCTCTCAGCACAGGGGAGATCAACACAGAGAACATGACTGAAACTTTACTGACTTACTTTGAGTCGTTTTAGGGTCAGATACGGCTGTCTGACACTCCTGGATGTTGTGTACCCGTGCTTGGGCTTGTGAATGAGCATCTGTACAATATCATGCTGAAGCACACCTCTTCCAAACGTGCCAGGGCCGCGGGAGTGTATGGTGTTTGAACATACAGAGCTCTCACAGTAGTCTAACGAACTGGACTTTGGGGGTCAAACGAGCTTGGGCACGGTACAGATTGCCTAATGTGAATGTGTCCCAAATATCTGTATTTTCATACCGTTATGCTTTTATCTTTTGAAACGGAAACTTTGATTTCAGTCTAACTGCAGCTGATAAACCCAAACATGTCCAGACTACAAACACTTTTCACATTAAGAAAGAATAAAGACCTAAATGTTCATGCCATTAATGAAGGAGTAGTGCAAAGACTCCTTCCTATGAACTGTGTAAAAATGGAGATTTTACTTGCGACACATAAAGTTTTAGCTTGGGTTGTTGTTGTTATAAAGCCTGCAAAAACTGACACAGCATTACACACCAGTGAGTCAGACTGGGAGGACTGGGTCCACTGTCCTGAGAGCAGAGGAGACACCAGAAGGGGTCACTCTGCCACCATCACTGTGCTGGTTAAAGCCCTCTTTGTGACAAACAGACTCTCATGCAGGGGAAAGTCGTTGCATCTCCATTTGAGTGTTTGTCTCCTTTTAAGGTTTTCTAGCAATCTCTTCGGCTGCTGCACGTGAGTGAGTTTTGATCAAAATGACAGCTGAGGATTTATAAAATCAAACATCTGTCCCCATGCTTAACAGAGACATGAAGTACAGTACAGATCTTTACCACCACAGGTGTCTGAAAGAAACTGGAGCACCATGTGTTTTTCTGAGGCTTTGTGATGATACATTTTCATGCTGCTCGTCCTCTGATCGCTCTCTCTCACGCACACACACGCGCACACACACACACACACACACACACACACACACACACACACACACACACACACACACACACACACACACACACACACACATTGTCTCTCTCAAGCACAACACTCACTGATATTCCAATCATTTCTCTTCCGATTGCACTCCACTTGGCTGCACCTGCTCCGTCGTCCTCTCTCCTGTTTCCTACCTTGGGGGAAGGTGAGTGACGAGGCTCGGGCAGAGGAGATGGCTCTGATTTGTATTCATTTGTGGGCGATCTCAGGGGAAAGAGCAAGCGAGTCGGAGCGAGTCAGAGAGAGAGAAAAAGAGAGAGAGAGAGAGGAACTGCGTGTCTGCTCACCCCCCCACCCCCCTCCTCACCATCAAAACCTCTACAGCTTTACAGAAACAGGAACCATCCAATCAATCGAGCTCTCCCCACAGGCTCGTCCAATCAGCCCGAGACCTGACACACAAATTAATCACTTCACCATCTCCAACAATTGATGGCACCATGTAGCTTTCAAAGGAAGAGCATGGGGAGAGGGGCACGCATGGGCGCAGAGGCCCTCTTCACCCCTCAGCCTCATCCACTCACCCCCCCCCCCCCCAATTTACACACACCAGCTTCACACTGGTTGTTAAACATTTCATCTCATCGTTATTTTCTGTTTATAACAACTTGACTAATATTTCTGTTAGACCACGATCAGACCTCTAGATCAGGCTAGTGTTGTAGTACTCGATCGGTACTCGATCGGTCTTGGTCTCGTCTCTAAAGCGTTTTTACTCTGCCTTGTCTCAGTCTCAGACTGGGCGGACTCCATATTTTAAAAGAACAAAAAAATGTAATTAAGAGTATGGAAAATGAAGACAACCTTAGATGGTAAGCAGGTGTTTTATCATCTTTACTTAGCATGTTAGCATTTTAGCATGTTTAAATGGTACCAAACCCTAAGCACAGATATGAGGCTAATGGTTTTCCCCGTCTGACTGTAAATAAAATAAAACGCACATATTTTAAATGAATAGACTCTCATCTTCATAGACTCGAGTTTACCTCCATTAAACGCAGATCTTCAAAGAGACTTTGATCAAAGTGCGGTCTTTGAAACTGGGGGACAGGATAAAGGGTAGGGTTACAAACTTAACACACACACACACACACACACACACACACACACACACACACACACACACACACACACAGACACACACACACACCGCCAGTGACCGTTCCTTACATTATTGCAGTACCATGTGTTGCTGCGTTAAGGAGCGGGGGTAATTGTACCTGGGAACAGTTTAAGGGTAATTGCGCGCAGTGTGCAGGGTGTCCGCAGGCGGCCCCCACGGGCTGCAGAGGGGGTTTCAGAGGTTTGGGGAGGGGATGACTGATCAGAGCTTTGAGGCTGCTTCAGATCTCCTCTTCTTAACCTACGCACCACGCTACCATCTGACAGTGTGTGAATTGAAGGCTGACCTGCTCTGGATCTTCCTCCCCCTCCTCCTCCTCCTCCTGTGAGATCTGAACTCATTAATCTCTCAGACGTCTTCCTCTCCGCAGCGGCAGCAGCGGTTAAGAGCCGCGGCCCAGCAGGTGTGAGGCTATTTGCTCTTAACATAACTCGGTCAGAGAGGGCGGCGGGCTCGATGACATCAGCGCTGGACTCAGATGAAAGCTTGATGAGACGCAACGGCTAAATGTGTCCGCGAGAGGGATTAGCCTTCTGACAGGAGGACTTAGTTACACCTTCTCAGCATCAACATGGAGATGGTCCGGGTGGAGGTGTCTCGCTCCGTAATCCACCAGCATGCTGCCCTACACGCACATACGTTTAGAATCTGCATTCATGTAGCCTGAATGTGAAACGCTTCGGCCTGGTTTTCACTGACTGACAGTGTGATTATACCTGCGGCCTTTGCGTGGGAGGACAGCAGACAAGTTGAGGAGAAAAAAACAGCCTTTCAGTCTGTTTCTGCTCCCTCCAGCCTCGTGAAAAACCCTCTTGGCTTCAGGATGTGAACGTTTCTAAACGTCTTTAAAGATAAATCAGACGAGGGTCTCACTGAGTCTTTGTCTTTGAAAGATGGAGATGAATGAGAAGCTTTTAAAGGGACATAAACCAGTCAGTGGTGACACAGAAAACCTAAACACTCGCTCTAAAAAGTCATATCAGAATATAAATGACAGCGTTACTTTGACAGATGGCTCAGAAAAGGGAGTTGTTGTGTTTCTCTGATGCCAAGGTGCTGAAACATTAAAGACATTAAATATATCTGGTGGTGTTTGTTCTCAGATCACACACATCGTGCTGTAAATGCTGCTAATGATTCTCATGTGCAGACTCAGTTCACTGATATCTGCCAACAGAGCAGCATTTAGACGACAACGATGTGATGAGAACAAAGGAACATCTAACATGTCGGCTGTCAGAAGGGTCCAGTATGGACAAAGAGGATAAACCTCAAACAGGTTCAACTGAGTGAGAAATTCAAGATTCAGCGATGTCATATTAAAACTTAAACACCGAGCATAAAAAACTGAATGAATGGAAAGAGACACTAAAATTTGTTTTTGGTCAGAACAACTTCATTCAGTGTACGCCAGACGTCGTAACTAGAGCCCAACTGATTAATTGGCCAGCCAATAATTCTGGCCGATATAAGAATATCAAGTGAGTATTGGTATCTGCAAATTTTATCTCAGATATTCACTGAGATTTATTCACCAGTCAAACAGAATTTCTTTTGAGTTTCATTGTATTTCACAAGCAGTTCTCTGTCACCAGCAGAGGGCGCTATATGGATTACAGCAATCATCATCACTCTCCAGAGTATCAAGCGGTGATGTATGTACATGCAAAGTGTTTGATAACTACATCTGAGGGATCAACATAATAAATATCTATATCTATCTCTACAGATCGGTCTGAGAAAGATATCGGCTGATATATCGGTATCGGATTTTTTTCCCTCCCTAATAGCAATATCAGTCCCAAAAATGTCATATCGGTCGGGCCCTGGTCATTACAAATTGGAAATGCCTCCTTCATGAACCAACAACTCACAACATGTAGAGTTTTTAATAAAAGGGTTGAGCTGCTGCTGACGTCAGGACATGACTCCTTTATTGTCTTCACATTTTCTTGGTGATATTTCTTTAATTCAAAGGAAATATGAATTACATGGAGCTATCTTAACTTACTTTCGTTTAGCAACAATAAGCGCTGATGAGGAGCGCTCTGAAAAGAAGGCTGTGGACGCCGTCTGTGCAACAAAAGGGCCGTCTGTGGACACGAGCTCTTATTGAGGATGTGAGTGTGAAAATGGACGAGTATCACTGAAATATCATCTTACTCGATACTTAAAAGCGTTCACAATCACTTCAGACATTGAGAGATGGTGATGCCAAAGAACAAAACCAAACCGGTCTTTTGTTCAATGAGACCAAAAACACCCTCTCCCACTTTTTGTTTTAGGTCAATGAAGTAGTGTTACATATTCCTCACCTGCTCAGGATGTTACTGTTTCAAAGCATCTTTCAATCAAACCAACACCTTGATCTCAACTGACCCGTAACTCCAAAAGTGACAGATTCCCTTGGATGAAACATCGAGACACTCAGACGCACGAGTCAGAGCTGACTGAAGCTTCTTTCAGAATAAAGACCTGTGGTATGTTCTTCACCTGCATGATAATTTCACCTCCAGATGATAGCTCCGCAGCAGAAGATTGAAAAAGAAATCTATAAAAATAACATTAACATCGGCTGCTGAGGATTTCAGGTTTGTGCGTCTGTTCTTAGAAAAATGTTCTCTGTGAAAATGTTCCTGCCGCTTTGTGCCTTGAAGACAAAAGACTTCAAATGTGCAGCCGAAGAAAACATTGGCTTTAAGGCCGTTACATAACCTGCTGACTCACTGACCTTTACTCAACAGACAGTGAAGGGAAGAGTGCTTTTTGCCATCATTACCGACCGAATCCACTCAGAAACTTTCTCTTTAAGGATGAGATCTGAACTAACAAAGTAAGCAGTTACTGAACTTCCCATTTCTCATTTTCCTTTACACGTTAAGACAAATATTCACACTTTCTTCTAGAGATGCACTGATGTGATTTCTGATTTTTTTTACCCTACCATTGCTGTGCTGGGAAACATAGCGACACAGACCAGGCTGGTTGCCCACCTTTTCTCCCTCATAAGGTCGTGACATGCATTTAAAGAAACAGTGGTATATTGTTCCGTAAATAAACCTTGTGGAGCGCACTTTTCAATGAAAGAGTCCTGTATTAAAGTTAACGGGTGTCCTGCGGAGGTGGGCAGTACGACTCGCACGACGTGGGTCTGTAGGCTACTTTTTTAGGCTGATAGCTGAACTACCACACTGTAGCTAGTAGGAGAGCAACCTCCACAAAACACAAACAAACGGAACTAAAAGAGCGACCGAAACTAAACAGAAACTGCATATTTGAGACTTTCCTGAACACAATAAAAATCGTCACGCAGGAAGAAGATTTAAACCTTTTTCGCTCGACTTCTATTCTGATTTTACGGGAACAGCAAAAACAAACGGTTTTTGGAACGTTTCTGTAATGGAAATGATTTTATGTTCGTAATAAAAACCCTGGTTGTTCATTAACTGCACCAGGTAACTGCACCATCTCTCATTTCGCTCAAACTACACTCCACTGGAACGAAATCAGCTACGCTTGTGAGGAACGGCCGTCACCAGTAAGAGCCGCCGCCTAGCAGGCTGAAAACGTCAGATTCCGGTCACATGCTGATCGATCAATGCACCTTTACTTTTCTTCTACTCACATTTTTTTTAATAAGGTTGGCTAAGAAGTTTTCACACGAACAGTCAAAAGAAACAGAAGGTTTCAGAAGGTTTCTGTTCCTGGGTGAAATCCATGTTGTTTAAACAGTGTTAGCTTTAAGAGCTGACTTCAGGACAGAAAGAAGAGACGTTGCACGAACAAGCAACCTCTGGTCTTGAAAAATGAAGCCAATGCGGAAGTGCAAAATTCTGCAGTTCCTCGAGTGTCCACTAGAGGCTGGCTGCAGAAACTCCGGAAGTCACATACAGCCTGGTTCAAAAAAACAAATAGGTCTGATTATTTATTGTCATCACTGGAACACACCATACTGCAGGAACAGATGGGTGATGTCACTCACAGTAATATTTACAGTCTATCAGGACGATGCAGCACTGGCGGGTCCTGGACATAACAAAAACAGCCTTACAGAACACTTTTAAACTGTTTTCCTCTCTAAACTCAAAATGAGCAGCATGTATGTCCCCCATCACACACTGAACTACACTACATGAACACAGAGAGAGAGAGAGAGACTGAGGGAGAGAGAGAGAGAAAGAGAGAGAGAGAGAGAGAGAGAGAGAGAGGGGGAGAGAGAGAGAGGGAGGTCCATGTGTTACTGTTTAGTGACCTGTTGTGTTGACACATCTGAACCATCCTGACCCAAATGTGAAGTGACGTAAAGGTGAGTGCGTCATATCTGTGGGCCTCCTCTGCCATTTGTGTACTCAAAAGCAGAACACAACAAAAAATCAGCAACCATCAGATGTTTATTCTCTTCCTCCCACTAGCGTCTCCTCCACCACAAACATGATATCAGAAGTCCCGCCCCTTCTTGATTTTGATTGGTCGGTGAGGGAGAAGTGACATTGATGAGCGCTGCACTGTTCCAAAAGTTGAAGTGTTTTCAACTGAGAGAGCTGTAAGCGCAGCAGCGAAGAACAGCTGACGTTGAGCTCTGAAAACGCTGAACTACATTGGTTTTGAATTGGAAACAGGCGCAACCAGCACAAGTGTCTCCACAGGTTTTACTCACTTGTCTGAAAAATGTTGGGAGTAAAACTAAATATGTCAAAGAAAGTCACCTAAAACCAGATATCTGTAAAGTTTTTAAACACCAGTTTAAAGGTGTCTTCCGCAGCACGTCTCAGAAAAATACACACATCTCCTCAGACTTGAACCTGGTGAATGAGTAATGGAGGGAACAGTTTCCAGGTGTAGAGCTGCTGCTGACGACTCCTTCACATCGTCTTCATGTTTACTTGCTGACATTTCTTTGAATTGAAGTTAATATTAAACACACAGAGCCGAAACATACAAGTTAACTTGCGCAACCAAGCAACAATGAACGCAGATGAGAAGTGCTATGAAACTGAGGATGTGGCCGCTGGCGGCGCCGTCTGTGGACACAGGACCTGCATCCTCTACTCCTTACATTTCACAAACGGCTCTTACCTTTAGCTTTAATGCATTTAAGGTGATTCATTGGTGACGCTGTTTCCCAACCTCGAGACTGATTTCAACCTAAAAAGATGATTCCTTGGTGTCTCCACCAGGTCGTATAAAACAGGACAGACGTAACCTGAAGACACCTGGGGTAAAAAAAACGTGTGAAGACAAAACAGACGTTGGGAGAAACTGGAGCGTAGAGAAGAGAGAGGTCTTGGGAGGTGATGTCTCTGGGCGACAGGGAGAACTCGGAGCCAACATGGCCGACTTATGTCAAGCAACAGATTCAGAGCAGAGACAGCTGACGGTATAAAAATGGACAGCACACCTTGGTTCTTTTCCGTAGTATCGAATTGAAGCTGGAACATCCCCTGTGACGGGCGCTGACATATTGCACCGGTGACAGCAAACAGACACCAGGACACAAAGTTAAGGTGATTTCAGTTTAAAAGTCTCCAGATATGGAGGTTAGCTTGAGTTACATTTGCACACAAACACCCGGTAACGTCCTTCAGAGACACTGTGAGTACATTTCAAAGCTGCCCCTGATCAACAATACAAGTTACTATTTTTACTCAAGTATCCGTCCTCCCAATCGAGTAAAGAGTGTGTGTGCAGTTGAGCCACCTCTGAGTGTTGGTAATTACTGTTTTATTCATCAGGAGCCAAAAGCAAAATGTCTGCCATCGAGGAACGTGCCTTCAATGGCCGAGCTCGATTGCTTTCTTCAGTTTGTTTGACAATTCTACAAGCAACTCGTCCTCCCCCTGCTCCCTCTGTTATTCTTTTCATGCAGTTTTGTCCTTCAATGCCTGTTAAGGAACACATAAGACCCAGGGTCATTGTGTTTGTGCAGACATCAGCTGATTTCTGCTCCGCCTCAGGCAGAGCAAGAAACCAGGGGAGCGAGAGAGAGCGAGAGAGAGAGAAGGAGAGAGAGAGAGGGAGAGAGACAAAGGGAGAAAGAAGCAGAGAGCGAGTTAGAGAAAGAGCAAAGTCATCCAACTCGAAGTGTAAACAGGCTCAGAGTTTGATGCTTCCTTCCATCCTGTGTCCTTGAGTGGATGTCTCCTCCTCCCTCCCTCCTCTGTGTCTGTCGGGCTCTTAGTGGGCTGCAGAGGAGAAGTGTGAGTGAAGCCGGATCACAACATGACACACTGGTGAACATGGACTCCTCTTCCAAACTGCCTCCATGAGTTTCTCTCTCCTCTCGTTCAGCGAGGTGCTGTGTGTGCTGCAGTTTAAAAATAGTTAGCGATGGGTGGACCCATTTATTGGCCTCCTGCCTGCCATTCCTGACCTCATTACATTACATTAGCTGCAATATTATGTAAACTCATTATGTCTTTATAGCGATCACAGTGAGAGAGAAACAGAAGACGATTGAAACACAAAACCTGCAGAGTTGTGTTCAGTAAAGTGGAAAGTAAATTAAACAGAAATGTTTTTTTATTTATGTTTTCTTTTTTGCAGAGAGCTTGAGACACGGTTAGAACCACCAGTATGACTAAGGTACTTATCCAGTTAGTGTTCTTCTACTTTAGCAAAAAGACAAACAGAAGAGAAAGCTGGCTCTGACTTTTTCTAAAGGTACAAAATCCACCTTCAACTATTAAGACTTCATTAAAGGCAGGGTTGGTATAGTTTTCGTAGTAGCATGATTTTGAACATAGCAGTGCTCCGTCTGTTTCTGTCTCTGTCTTTGTCTATTGTGGCTCGTAGAGATAGCCACAAACATCCGATTCGAGCACAAGACCATCAAAATCCCCTTCATCCATATCAGTTTGAAGTTGAAACATAATTTTTCTGCCATTGTCAGTTCATCTCATCTTTCTCCATAGAGCCTGTTAGCATAGCTTCCAAGCAAGACGGCGGACGTTGAGTTTAGATTCTGGGAGTGAGGTCCCACCCACTGATCTGTGATAGGCCTGTAGCTTCAGTGGGTCCAACTGTCGAAGGACTTTGTGTACAAACTGGCTGACAGCGTCTGAAATCACAACGGCAACAACATGTGTTGTGTTGATTGTAATGATTTAGCTGCAAGCTTGCTTTTTATTGTTGGAGATTCCTTGTGTGTGTGTGTGAGACTGTGTGAGTGTGTGTGTGAGACTGTGTGAGTGTGTGAGTCTGTGTGTGTGTGTGTGTGTGTGTGTGTGTGTGTGAGTGTGTGTGTGAGACTGTGTGAGTGTGTGAGACTGTGTGTGTGTGTGTGTGTGTGTGTATGTGAGTGTGTGTGTGAGACTGTGTGAGTGTGTGAGACTGTGTGTGTGTGTGTGTGTGTGTGTGTGTGTGTGTGTGTGTGTGTGTGTGTGTGTGTGTGTGTGTGTGTGCTTGCTGTCTATGGGGATAAGGAAACTTTACTGTTAATTGTGAATTCCTCGTCTGGAGCACATAAATTGTGAGCTTTGGTCAAGTGTCGTAAAGTGTGAGCTGACATTCCAACACGACTCTAAAACGACGACAGTACAGTGACTGTCGGGCTTTAGAAGACACAATTAGATAACTATTGTCAAACTGCAAACTGAAGAGGTTCTCACCTTTCGACAGCCAGGCTAGCTGTTTCCCCTTGTTCCCAAATGTTATGCTAAAGCAAGCTAACAAGCTCATGCTCATGTTCAGACATGAACGATGTATATATTTCCATCCCACCCTTTGCTAAAGGTAAGGTTCCAAACTGAGTTTAGAGAAAGCAACAGAGTAGCCATGACATCATCCTCCTCGTTTCTTTTATTAAGTTACTGCAGAGCTCTGATGTTTTTCATCAAAACAAGCAGAAGCATCTTATTTTCTCTGTAACTATAATCTGCTTCAGATCATCATAAGTAAACTGTAGTGACCGCTTCAATACAGAAATGACCAAAACCGCTCTCAGTCTGCTCCATTTGTCTTGATCTGAGAGTTTGAAGGGCGAGAGAGAGAGAGAGAGAGTTAAAATCAGATCAGTTACACGGTAATGCCGACTAATACTCCTACCTTCATGCCTAAACGTAACAAAGCCCCCATGAGAAATCTGAAACAAGTAAATACAACATATACCGTTAATCAGCCGACCAGAATTAAAGCAGGATTATCCTGCCAAAGCCGCACAGCTTACACATTCATATTTTACACAAGCATCTGGAAATGTGCCCAAATATGAGCAATTACGTTGACACCCAGCACTCAGAAGTGACGTTAAGCCCACAGAAGAATTCGCTAATAGGTCTGAGAGGAAGGGCTCGGGCTGAGTGAAAGGAGCTGGCAAAGAGCAAGAAGTCAACTCAAGTAACCATGACCACATTTAATCAGCAGCAGGCTCGCACACAAAGACAATAAGCAGTTCATTAGAGTCTGCTGAGGCGGCGGTTTGAAAAGGAAAACAGTCACACGCCCAGCAGAGAGTCAACAAAAGAGCCTTCTGTTTGTTCATACACTGCCTAAACTTCCACAGTAGGCTCACTGTCAAAAAGATCGTTCATGACAAGTACAAGTACACAAAAATTCTTTAGATTCCCTCGTTTTATTTACTGTTCCTAACGCCGATAAGATGGTTTCATTACAATAGTTTACAGACAAAATATTTTACACATCGGGCTTTTTCTGAATTCCTGCACCAAACTTTGAATCCCTGTAGCTTCATGACCCTTCACCTTCCCTTCTCCACTTTGGAAAATGTTGTCAAAATGCCCGAGGAGCTCTGGAGGCTGCAGCTTTTATGATTTTTTCTCTCTATATATGTCTGAGCCGGGCCGTATTGATCTGTATGCTGCTGCTAGCCAGACGCGCCTCCCCAAAAGGACAGTAGACAAAGAAACAAGACAGAATATCCGCTCTGTACTGTACAGCCTGGCTACCGGGCACATTCCCCGCCTCCGTCGCCGTGGAAACCCAGCATCAGCTGAGCCTGCAGGGTGACAACAAGCCTGATGGAGCAGGAGGAGAGTTGGTTTGTGCCCTGGCAGCAGGATTGGTAGACAGAAAAAGAGACCTTTCCATTCTGTTATCACAAAAAAGCTCTCTGTGCAGTAATTCAGCAGCTGACGGCTCCGTCACGCGGCAGCAGAGTCCAACTAAAACAAGCATGAACAGTCTGGATCACAAGAATATTTGCCTCTCTCTCCGTGTTTGCTTTCAATGAGATGTGCCATTCACACCTTTCAATTGCTATTCATTTCTGCTATCGCTCACATCTCCTGCACACAATGCAGCGCCTTTGTGTGCAGAATTAGAGCCATTGTGTGTGCAAACCTTCAGCCGCTGTATCGTGATCTCTCATCACTCTGCCTCTGTGCACACAGAAATTCATTTCAGCTCTCTTATTACAGCACAAGCATGCTCTACCATTACCTGCCCTTTTTTTATAGAGCCAAAGGGAACAAATGAGTACTTAGCAGAACTATAAATATGTTCACACAATGCTGACACATGTGAGCTCGTGATTAGAAACACTCCTGTTAGCTGCTAACAAGCATCGCTGACGTTTCAGCTCCCACAGATAACTTGAGACTCATTCTGACATTATAACAATACTGCCTGTATCTCTTCGGCCGGTGCTGCGTGCCAACATTTAAAGCCTTACCCACATTCTCACTGTGAGTTGGTGTTCTGGTGGTGAAGCCTCGTGGGAACTTGTTTGTGTGAGTTGCAGGGCAGACGCCCAGGTCTGCTGGAGCGCCAGATGGTGCTTCATTAGATCTTGTGTTGTGTGTTTGGTGTGAAGCGTAGGAGGAGCAGGGCGGATGTTTGTTCCCATCACCAGCCAGACTTTAAGTCTGGTTTCATCCCTTTATAAAGCCTCCATGTCTCTGAGTGCCTGGCAGACAAAGTGATACTACAGTGAAGTGTGGAGGGAAGGCATCCTCTATTGTTTTGTACATGCTCACTTAAAGAGGAGAAACATTTATTCTTACACAGCAAATCCCTTAATGTGACGGCAGCATGTTAACCTTGCATCACCATTAGAATGTGCATCTTTAAAGACGATGGAAATTTGCTTTGAAATAGTAAAAATGCACAAATTACATCAGGGTTGTGATCAGTGTCATGATCAGAGGGGGCAGCAGGAGCCTTGTGAAAATTATTAACTTTAACTGTGTTACAAAATGCTTTGCTTTGTTAGCATACACATGCTACGCTAGCTGAGCTACCTCCATTTGTCTGGAAAATGCTAAACGATGCCTCTGTGCAGCTAGCTAGTGCTGTAATAGAGCTCAACGGTGTGGTTCAAGAAGTCTCCATATCCGATTTGATTATTCACCATGATGTCATAACCATCACATGAGCTACCTGAGTGTGAAACAATAGTTAATGCTCCTGTAGGAGACACAAGTTTGTCTGATATTAACCTTGTTCTAAGAGCAACATGGTTTATTCACAATAGCTGGGTAAAGAACTACAGTACCCACGATCATAGAGCGTCACAACAACGTCTCTTATTGGTTGAGCTGGCTGTTACCATGGCAATTTCCCGCAAATGGATAGTATCGCTAGCAGGCTAGCTAGTTAGCTAGCTATCAGTTAATGTACTAATAACCTTGTTGTGCTGCAGTGAATGTTATTTATATATTTAACAACACAATCAACAAGATAGTACAACACTTTTATTTACGGTATAAACACGGTAACAACGACAAATCAGTTAAGAAGAAGCGGGATCAATCGCCATGGATTGTGGGATGTGTAGTTCCTTGACTCCGGACGAAAGTGATGTACACAGTCTTGTACCTTTGAATTTTTCCTCAGTTTTTTAACGCTCTTTTTGCTCCAAATCAAATGTACTATAGTCACGAGTATTGGGGTGGCTGGTTGTCATAGTTACAGGCTTCAATCTGTTCATACAAGGAGTTAATGAAATGTCAACGGAGGATCTGAACGGCGAAATTTACTTCCGGAACCAGAGCCACCGAAAAAATGGGCGGTCACTGTTGAGCTCTTTACAGAACTCCCTCCAACAACCCTCTGACCCCGCTGCTGAAATACAAAAATAAAAACAATGCATGGTTACATTTTAAGAATAAATGTCCACTTAACTAACCATGCCTAATTCAAACACGATATCAGAAAGTCCTCCAGGAACTAAAACGACACTAGTGAAACTAACTAACTTGTTATTATTTATAAACTACATCGTTAGAAGGCTAATGTAGATTTAGATTTTAAGAAGCGTTGAAAAAGACTGATCAGCCAAACCTAAACGTTATGTTTTGATCTACTGACTATGTTATTGAGAAGAACTTAAAGCATCGACTGTTTATAAGTTGATCACAACATTGCTGTGTCTGTTAGAGGATCGATGACAACAGGAAGTGTTGTCAGTAGCAACAGTGGATAAGTCTGGCAGACAGTGGAGGACGGTTGAAGTTTTAAAGTCAAGAAAGGGTCACAGTTTTCAGTACAAACACAAGAGAAGAGTTGTTGCAGAGCGATGCATTCTGGTCTATCAAGGCTGCGTTTGTTTGTTTTGACATTGTAGAAGTTCTTCCAGCTCTTTTTGGGAAAACACCTCGAACGTAACTGAACCCAGAAATGCAAAATAATGAACATCAACAACTGCACAATCTCAAAGATGAAGACAGAGAACATGATGTTTTTTACCAGCTGCAAAAGACAATAATTAAAGTTCCACGTCATTTATCTTCACAGGAGAAATGAAAAATGATATCTGACATAAATTACAAAAAATCACTTCAATTTTAACTACTGTACATACTGTACCAACTCAAGTCCGTTTGCCAAGTTAGTGCCGTTCATTTGTGCTGGTGTGAAAGCTGTCAATCAAACCTAAGTGTGGACCAAACAACCACACAGAGACCGCTTGAGAAGGTGGGTCTCTGTCTGCTTTCATTCAGACTCTGCAGTTAGTTTGTAGTAAGAACATGAACTGACCTCGATCAGACCTAACTGCAGGAAGTAACCACCATGGGCTCTCTCTGTTCATCATCACTGAACATTAAAGACCACAGGCAGACCTGACGGAGCTTTAGACACAGTTTGGGGGGATGAGCAGGTCCAGGGGGGTATTCCAGCAACGTAGCTAAAGAAAGTCAAGCTCACTTGAAAAAGTCAGACTGAAACTAACTCCATCTCCCAATTAAGCCTCAAGTTGTTCCATGAATGCAATCCAGCCTTAATTAATCAAGACTGACTCAAGCCAAACTTATATAGTCTCGCTTTGTGCACGCACCTGAGGTTTACAAGAAGCCAAAATGAATGGATGAATTAAAAGACGATCAAAAGAGTCACACAGAGGGGAGAGTTACTGCGCCGATTTTTTTCAACAGCTGAACCAACGCTGCTGACTGAGGTGTGCGAACAATGTACGGATTGTATTACTAAAAAAATAAAATATAAAACTGCAGATAATAATAAGCCAGGGAGATGACATGGTATAAAAATATAGACAGACTAAATGTGCAAATTACGCATGTTTCAGTTTCAGGTGTATTTGACTTAATACTAGATACTTACTTTAATTCTTTAAAAACGTAATTCATCCCGAGGGAAGTTAAAGCATCCAATAGCTGCTTATACTATCTAACTCCTGCAACAGTTCTTACACTCACGGTTTAATGATCATGAACTGATTTCACATTCTCTATCACAGTGGAATATTAAACATGCACAATTACCAATGATCCACATTACTGAATATTGACTTTAACGTTATTAACACACTTTTCTTAACTGGACACTAAACTTCCCATGAGCCTTTGCTCCACAAACCGTCCGATCTCAGAGTGACTGTCCACTCGGGGTCTCTACAGTATTAAAACCTTTACACAGATTAAAATAACACCTGTCCCATATCAGACCTCTGTTACAGCTGCACAGCAGTGTCTGAATGGAGGTGGTGCACATTGAGCCTACTTTAAGGTAATTGTTGTAATAGGCCTATATTATTATTAAGTATGCAACAAGAGACTGTCTCTTTAAAACAGAAGTGCAGCTGAAAATGATATGAGTCCTTACCTATGTGCGTTTTTTTTGGAAAATAAAATGTAAAATTCAACAGTGGTTTAGTTACAGTGAAATGTCAGTTTTATTGTCAGAACATTTCTCAAAATAATAAATAAAAGGAGATGCCATTTACATGGGGATGTGAATTATATATTAGGCTTTTTATAAAATCATGTTCTTTATAGGCCTTTTTAAAAAATGTTTTCTTAAGTGTAGTTGCAATAGACGTGTTGCTTTTACGATATAATTAAGGTTTTTATTCATGATAGATTTTGAATAAAGCTGAGAGTTTTATGGGCTTTATTATTATAATAACATGAAATGAGTGATGTGAGCACGGAAACTCACCTAACTGAACAGTCTTTTAGTCTTTTTCTACCCGTCGGCCATTCTTTGACACTAAGTTCGACTGTTAGCCTGGTCCAGACCAGACTTGTTCACCAGCAGAAGTTACCATGGTAACTCAGCGAGGATTCATATAAGCTGCATTGATAGAACGAAACTCCCACTTAAATGAGCCAGACTTATCGAAATAAGCGAGGATTTTTCTTTATCGTGCTTCATGGAATGACTCCCTGGTTCAGGAGGACTAACACGGTCCTGGTTCAGGAGGATTACAGTGCACCTTCTCCTCAACTGTCTTAATAAACGCCTTCAACATCTGCAGTACATGGGGCGCTGCATAGCCTACGGGGCGCCCCATGTATGGAGGCTATTGTTGCAGTGGCCGTGGGTTCAAATCTGACCTTGACCCTTTGCTGCATGTCACCCCCCAACTCTCTCCACCTAACCCTTCCTGCCTCTCTTCAGCTGTCCTGTCCAATAAAAAAGGCCCCAAAAATAAGTACAAATAATCATGATAACAACTCCAGAACACCAACATACTATATTCGAACTGTCTCATTTGCCTCCAGTGACAAATGTAAACAATATAAAAACTGATGAGCAGAGCCGACATCACACCGTGTAGTCATTTGTTCATTTAGAGACTGTTAAGAGTGTTTGGAGCAGCCACAGCCAATCAGGAGTCTAGTAGTCTTTCAGGGAGTTTTTGGAGGAAGAAATTGCGAAAACTCTGGGAGCATTTTCCTCGCGCATCACACATTTTGGTCCCTTTGTAAATGTCCCCGTGTGAACACAGAGCAAATTGAGGTCCTTATGCAACAATGGAACAGACAGATCCATGATTCAGACCAAAGCAAATGATCTATATGTGTGAAAACTCCATTCATTTGTTTAAGGTATTTAAAATAGATGGAGCGACTGAGTATGCTCCCAACATGAAATGCTTCATGATAAACTGAGGAGACATTAATATTAATACACGATGTAAACTTAGTTATACTTGCATTAAATTAAAATAGTTACTGCAGCTGCATGAGAAAACTTTTCTCATTCACTCTCTGAAAAAGGTAAACAAGTAAACCCCATAGGTGCATGTCTGGAGTTTTTGTGTTGTCTGTTTGCAGAGGCAGAAAATTACAGCAGAGGAGACTGACAGGAGGACAGTTGGAGGCAAACAGTGTGATGATTTATGCACACACACACATGCACACACACACACACACACACACACACACACACACACACAGACATTTTTTCAGTCCTGGTGAATTATCTCAAACTCTCAGCTAAACATATCAGACATACAAACTCAGGGAAGAATGCAAAAACACACAGTGGAGTTTGTTCTAGCGTTGTGTAAACAGAAAATAGAGAAGTATTAGTGACACATTTCAGCCTTTGGGCCTCAAACCTCTAACAACAAGCAGCTTTGCATTGTGGGTGGGGTGATAGAAACCTGACCTCGCTGCGTGCAGATGTCGTGGTCAGAGCTTCTACAGCTGCTCTGGCTTGCACTAACACTCAGAGTAACTCTTTCCTCTCCCCGGCCCATTTGCATCGTCACATGGTGTGCAGATAGAGGCTGATGATAAGAGACTGCATGAGAAAGGGCGCAATTACAGTAACCACAAGCTGGAGGAAAGCAGGTGCCAACTTAAAAAAAAAAAGCAATTCCCCCACCCCATCAGAGCGTGTTTTTGTTCCCGGCTGGAGACCGAAAAACATTCAGCTGCAGAATATTCAGGATTGATGCTTTTCTACAGAGGGATGTAGAGAGAGAGAGAGGGAGAGAGAGAGAGAGAGAGAGATAGAGAGAGATAGAGATAGAGAGAGAAAGAGAAAGAGAGGAAGAGGCCGAATGGTACCTGGCTTTGTTGTTTTAATGAAAATGCTTCTGCCTCTATCTTTAAATAACCTCCACACTTTGAGTCAGGAAGCAAAGGAACGCAAAGAAGAAAATGGTATTAAGAAAAACAGGAACTTGTATTTCTGTACGACACAGAGAGGCTGACCAGAGGAGGGGGTGGGTGGTTTGTTAAATGGAGGTGTAGCAAAGCTGTGTCTTCTGTTCCTCCAGGACCTGCAGATGGAGAGCTGACTGGCTCATCTTTGACGTATGGATCACCAGAGCTTTGCACTTATTACACACATCAATTACACAGGCCGAGCGCTGAGCACTTGTCAAAGGGTTATGTGGCACCGGGGAACAAAGACGAATACATCGTGTGAGTCGGTAAATAACACACAAGCACACAATAGTACACTAAAGGATACAAGCAGCTATGTGTTTGTGTACATGTGTGTGTGTGTGTGTGTGTGTGTGTGTGTGCTCCTGAGATGGAAGGTCGTTCATCTTTAACAGCTGTTTTATGTAAATATATCATGAACCTAACTGTGTTGTACATTATCCATTAGTATATAATGGTGGGGGTCAGAGGTCAGCCTAAACATGAAGTGTGTGTTGGGATGAAGAATTCTTTACTCATGTCTTTATCTTGTTAACAGCTTCACATTAAAATCAGCCACTAATCTGTTGTAGTACTTTGAATCAGTCTTGAGACCACTTTTTGAATCGGTCTCGGGATCAAAAGCATTCTTACTATGTCTTGTTTCGGTGTCAGAATGGGCGGACTCCGAATTTTAAATCAGGGCCGGTCAAGACCACCACTGATTGGTCTGAATTTCTAAAAGAACAACTAACTTCAATTCATTGATTTTCACCCCCCGGTTACGATCTCAACCTTCCCAGTGTTACGGTCTAAATGAGTGACGCCCCCTAAACACAAGATGATGATTTTTCACTGATATGGTCTTGGTCTCGACTCGGTCTCAACCCCTTAATGTCTTAGTGAGGTCTTGACTGCAACACTAGTATTAAGCTCTTATTGTGATTCTATTGGCCTACACGTAGCATTGATATAAAGAGAAATATTCTCATAACAGCGTCGTATAGAGGACTCTGTTACTTCGTCCGCTACTTCCACGTCGTTCTTTTTACATCACGTCTTACCTCAGGAGACCCTCCGCCCCCCTCCTGTCTGACAGGGATAGTCTCCTGCTGTGAGGAGCATATGTGAACAGCAAGGTCAGGAGAATATCCGGAGCAGTCCTCCTGAATTATCGAGATATTTTCAGGAGTGCAGATGTGAAAACAGCTAAACACACTGGTTACGTGATGCTGGAAGGGCTTGTTATTTTACTGTAATTTTATGGATTCATAAAGGCAAACATATCCTTTATCATCTTGGGTTATAACGATGCAGCTCTGTCCCCATATCATAAACACGGAGCTGTCAGTGGGAGGAAAAGATGTGCATTAATTTGTACTTATTGAACCGGTTAATGAACTATTCAGGAAAATACCAACATTCAGCATTTGCTTCATTGCTCCTGGTGAACATCCAGTCCTGCTATTAAGCAGACTAATTAAAATCACAAATCAAAATCTTCTGCTTCTCCCGTTTTATTAGGCGTCATAGATTAACGTTTATGACTTTTGTTGACACTCTGAATAAGATATAAATGTCACCATCTGGCATGTGTAGCGGGAGACACTAATCCCTGATTTTCATCTCTGTTAGAGGATATGAGGAAGCCAAAACACACAGAAATCCCTCAGGTGGTGACAACAGGAATCAAGTTAGATATCAAAACAGATACGAGAACATTTCAGAGACTAAACAAATCCATCAATTATCGAGTAAAATGTGTTTTTTTCTACGCTGGCTCTGTGGAGAGAGAGGAAGGAGAGAACTTTTGGATACAAGCTGGTGAGGGAAAAGTACCAGGCCCTTTGTCACAACCACTAACGAGCTAACAAGCCAGTTAGCTGCTAACTGTTTCTAACATGTAAATAAAATAAAGTTCTAATGTGAGTTGTTGTAAAAAGTAGAGCTCAGACTTGTTGGACGGTCTGTTAGTCTGATAAAGATCACAGAGAGAGACAGATTATTAGTCTGATATTTACATGAAGAAATCTCCAAAAGACTCCAACAGCACAAACACGACCCAGAGGTTAAAGGTCAGGGACTGAATTATCTGAGGAGACATCTAGCAGACAGCTAGCAGCTCCCACCTGTCACTCAAAGAGGCCACACCCCCTAATTCTACATCCCTTTAAGCCTTAATATAATGTAAACAGGTGAGTTGTATAAACATTCAGCTCGTACAGTTGAAGAGAGAAATGAGATCTTTTGAACCAGACTGTAAACATGTTTATTTCTGCTGTAAAGATGAATATTTAACACATGAACAACTTAAAACAGAATTCTAGGTTTACCAGTTGGAGTTAAATTAAACTCAGAGGACTGTCCAGACTCTTTTTCTTATTAGGTCACAAGATTATTTAATGTGTGGAAAAAGAGGTCACGGTCTTACTGTAAGGTAGCGACCTCCTGATGTGACATTTATTACATTTGACATCTGTTTAACAGTTTAGAATGGAGACATCTGCTCGTCTTACAACTCTGGAAAGAACGAGGCGCATTGAGGTGTGACGGACTGAAGTCAAGAGCAGACTTAAATCAAGTAGATCTGAAATCATTTTTTACTCTAAAACATGTTTTCACTAATGATTAGAATGAGAACACAGTAATGGGCAAGAAGAGGGCGCCGGTGGCCTGGTGGCTAGCCCATGTACAGAGGCCGTAGTGCTTCAGGCGGGTGGGATGGGTTCAACTCCATGAACTGTATTCAACAGTTTGATGTCAGGTTGAAGGTAAAGGCTGCTCTCCTTCCTGAGCACTACGTGCAAACAAGAAAGGCTCAGAGCCACTTTTTCGTTTGACCTTCTGGTGTCTCCTCTCACACAGAAGATCGATTACTTCTCCAGTTAAGCTTTTATTGCTGATGATGGGTCAGTGGGGGTTGTTTGTTATTCGCTTCTATCCGCCCCCACTCTCACACCTACCATTCACCCTGCAGACATCAATATTCCCATGACCCTCTGAAACAACCCATCCACTCAGACACAGGGGCCAGGCCAGACTAACCCAACTTTGCATAATCAATACCTTCAATAAAGAAAAGGGAAAAGTCAGCGTAGAGATCTTGGTTTGAACCCCTCCTTACCACCACCCTCTCGACCACCCGCCCCGCACCTTGAATGCCTCCTGTTTGCACTGGAAGCAGCCGATTGAGAATCGATTGCAGGACCCGCTCTCGCCCCGAGGCTGAAAAGGACAACAGACAAGGACATCTCAGCAAATAAAGATAATTCAGCAGGCGCTCTTATCTGTTTGTTCCTGTCTCTTTATCTAATTTGGCAGTGAAACAACACGCAGAGAATACAAGACATGAGCCTCCTTTTATCCCCTCACTCACAGCACAGGGGCTCTGCGGAGGTTTTTGTCTCAGCTGGATGTGAGATTTCGAGCTTTTCTGCCTGGGCTGACCTTTCTGGAGATGGTATTTTTTTCTCTTTACCTTTTCTGATTTCTACTGAGGCCAGGCAGGCAGGCAAGTGGCTTATGAAATGTCGCCCTTCACTAGGTTCAGCTGAGAGGGTGGTCACCTGTGACTTGACTGACAGATAGTGACGGCCCGTGGGGAGCTTGGAGGCAGATGGGGGAGAGAGATGACTCTCTGAAGGTTTCTCTTTCCTCCCCCTCCCCTCCCCTCTCTCCTCCTCTCTTCTTCTCTTTCTTTTGTTTGTGTGTGAGATGCAGCTCCCCAGTGAGTGAGAGGGAATTTCAAAGCGCCTGCAGAGGAGAGATGAGCTGCACAGATAAGTAGTTCAGGTGAGCGAGCTAATCCTGCCGTTACACCTCACAGAACCACAACACTATTGACATTTCAACGACCAAAGGCAAGCCTGTTGACTTTTTGTACATCTGCAGAGTCTTTTTTGCCTCATACTAGACTAGTGGTCAATTATTTATACATGCTCATTTCTGTAGGAAGTGTAAAATGTGTTAAAGCAAAAGAAAACCCAAAACCCACTGTGGACCCAGATTAAAATGTTACTAGCTAACTTTAACCACATTAGATTTAAAGTCCACTTGGTTAAGGTTGGACATTAATTATGTTGAAGTTAATTCTGCGTAACAATCAAGGCAATGGTCACATAGAACGGCCTTAAAGGAGCAATATGTAACTCTGACTCCTAGTGTTTAAAACGGGAACTGCAGTCCAAATTCTAAACATTGTAGAGAGCTGTCCCCCCCCCCCCCCCCCAGAGTCGATGCTCACACAGGTCACCATGTGGTGGACACTGTAGCTTCAGTGTTTATCCAGCTCTGCATCGGTCTGTAAACCTTTCTGTGTTCTAACCTCTCTCCATTTTTCAAAAGCATCTCCAATATTGATCCTAGTTTGAGCACGTTTCTGCTCGTGGAGCTTATTAGAAACATACAGAGGCTTTTTAGGTCGGGTACAATCACTTCTATCTGAACCACTTCTGTTGATGATCGAACCCGTGGCGTACACACAACAACCATTCTGAACACTGCACTGCACAGACAACATTTCATATCGTTCCAGGTAATTCCCTGCCAAGCCCATTGCTAGATCCATAAAACAGAAACACATAATCTCCTCTATTGTTTCAAGAAAGTGATACTGATATTTGATATTTTGCCAGCAGTTACTACAGACTGACCTTCACATACAGTCGATATCTCCCCCCTCCCTCTGAGCTGTGCCAGCTGTGCTTTGGGCACACTGAACACTAATTCTGGGTAATGTGATCCTTACTGGGGTGGCACTCACAGCAGGGGAGCATCTGCTCTGGGACTGTGGAAGCATGACAACTGTGTCCCAGTCACATGCTATTACATTTGATGAGCACAGACTTGTGTGTAGTTGTGGGTGACCGTCACTCCTGAGCCGTGGAGAGACTCCAGCGTTTATTCCTTCAACTGCTGACACGGCCCCAATATTAGAAATCAATACAGGGTGCGTGATTGTAAGCTCTTCTATCTGGTTAGAAGAGATTTCAAATAAATTGGATGGGGTCTAACTTTACTGCCTGTCAGCATATTTTGAAGGCTAATAAAACTCTACATGTCATTGTAGTATTGGATTATATTTTCTCCCTCCTCACTCTCTGCTGCTGACCCGACCTCTGTCCATGATACTCCGCCAGGTTTCGCTGATGCTGAAACCATTTGGCTCCTCTCTTTAGTGCTCAAACTCCTGATCGCATCCTCCACAACAAACCCTGGAATCCTCCTCCATCTGAAACAGGCCACACTTTCGCCTTGTGCCAGCATGAGCTCCCATCTGCTGTCCTGGCAGCGTGCACACACATGTAGATTAACTATCTCATCTCACTGCACGCCGGCCAAACCCAGAGCTCGTCCACACACTAATGCACAAACACTCCACACGTCCACACACACAGGGAGTTGTAGTGTGGAGTTGCAGAGGTCAAAGTAAGCCTTGTAACATAACCTTCTTCTTCCATCATGAAGTGGTCGACTTTATTTAAACAAGTTCAGAAAACAACTTCTGGATTTAAGGTCCTGCACAAACAAATACGTGCAACTACTGACTACATAACTTAAAGCAACAACAACTTGTCCACATTAAATGGTAGTTTCAAAGTTGATTTAGTAGACCAGCAACTTTAAACAGGCTCTCATGTCCACAGAGCGCCTCGGTCACCACAATCTAAGTTTGGCAGCGGGCCGCAGTTGTCTCTCAAGAAGTGTACAGATTTACGTTACTAGCCAGTTAGCCCGTCTCTGTACTGTTTGATATAACGGCTGAGGCTAAGAGGACGAGGAGGGAGACGGATGAAGCTAAGAAGAGAAAGAGAGAGAGAGTGAGCGAGAAGCAGAGTGTCCATCCCTGCAGATATAATTCAGAACACACTGAGATGTCTTTCGGTGGCCGCACAAGCCACCTGGTCAAATTCCTACAATGTTGTTTTAAACATTTTTCTTGTATTTTGTGTGTTAGAAAGTGACCCGAGGAGAAAAATACTATTGCCTAAGCAGAAATGTTGTTTTCATTTAACCATTAAAAGGTGATAATATGATTATATTTTAATATATTTTGTTACTTAATGCTCTGATATTAAACTGTGTAAAGCACTGGGGGTTACTAGCCCATGTATGAATGGTGCTCTAAATCTATATTTACCTGGCATAGCCTCGATCTTCATCTCAATTTAACCTCAGACACAAACCTTGCAGATGCAGAAGACATTGAAAACAACAAGCTAGTAGTGGCTAGCTTCAACACCCTTCAAAACAACAATAACAAATATGATTAGGCTACTAAAAAACGAGATTTAAAGATGAATGAATGTTTGTAAACTTTGAATGCAATCTGAACCAAACTTTAACAAAGTAACATCAACCAAAATACTAATCAAAGTCACCACAAAAAGCATCTGCAGAGTTTTACTGTATCTATAAGTCCGCCAAGGTAACCATGGAGACCACAATGAGCAGTCACTGCTAAGCTCGCTCTTGCCAGTTAGCTTCAGCTAGCGTCGCTTGTTCTGACCGTCTCAGTCTTCATCCCCGTCATCATCATTATTCGCCATGTATGGCACACAACCACGGCGTCCTCCATTACGTTAGCAATTAGCATCCTCATTTCAAGAGTTAGCAGTTCGTTAAGCCTCCACTCTCCCTCCATAATCAGACAGTTAGCTCTAAAACACTAGAACACACAAAGTCATTGTCGTTAATTTAGTTTATTGCACATTTAGCGTAAATCCCAGGATCTAACATCGTAGAGTAACTGTTTGTTTGTCTTGTTGTATTTGTACATATTAAGCTAGCAGACTGGAATGACACAAAGCATCAATCAAAACTTGAATAAACTACGGAAACTGATGCTTTTGCTTTTGTGATTAATTACTAAATCTAAACTTTATTTCAGATCATTTTGATTGTTCACCTTATTTTGATCCATTTGATTAAAATGTCTGTATTTGTGGATGCAGTGCATTGTTACTTACTGCTGTTAAAAACCTGTTGAGTAACATTTTGTGTATGAAGTTTATTTAAAAAACAAAGAGCAACAATTAACGGAAATGTCTCCAGTATCCCCAGAGAAAAATAATATTATATTTTAGTCATTTTAGTAATTAGATTAAGTAGATCTGATCATGGTAAGCCACGGAAGTCCCAATAAAAATCCCCATAAATAGGCTGACAAATAATGATTTTGATCGCACAAGATTTTTTGTTTTTGGGGAGGGGATTTCATTTGTTTTTTTTTATAAATGAAGATATGCTAGGTTAACTGTATAAATATTGAACATTATAGAAAACGAATAAAAACAAAGAGGAATTTTCCGTCTACAGGAAACAAAAAAAAGAGGAAGAGGTGTTAGCGTTGGGACACTAGCAGACTTAATGATGATGACGGTTGGAGGGCCTCCCTCCTTATTTTTGCCTAGGACCACAACAGAACAGAATCTCCACTGTGAAGATCCTAGATTGGAGCACTGTAGCAGCTGAGCAGAAACTTAATGCTGGGAGTTGCAAACAATCCCCAAACAAAGGCTTCTGATTAATTATTCAGTGAGTCCTCTGTCGTCCCTGTGGTGAAATCCACATCTGTCATTTCTTTTTAAAAAAACAGCAACTCCCAGAGAATCAAGTCACAAACACATTATAGCTTCCTGTTTCCAGTCTAAAGTCTTAGCACACCTGCTGTTTACAAAATAGAGGATGAAAAGATTCACAGAAAAGGTTGTTATCTTCCTGCGGGAGCTCAACAAATGTTCTTTCTTAAATTACCATGTGTGTGTGTACGCCTGGAGAACAGGGATGAACTGGCTTACAAGAAGTCCATCTTTTATTCCACCTGCAGAGCTCTCCTCTGAAACTTTTAACTATATTTTTATATCCTATTTTGATGTCTTTTTCCGACATCTTTAGTCCCTCTGATGTCGCTCTATTGCAGTTGTGACCAAAATAGTAGAAGTTATCAAAGTGATTTAAAGGGAAGATTTGTAAATACGTTAAAATGTATAGACCCTGTACACATAAAGGTTAGTTTAGGGACATTTAGGTGAACTTCAGGGGGGGCATGTCCTTGAAAGAGCTGCTGGGGTGGACATGTCCTAAAACCCGCCTCAGCTCCAGCTCTCAGTCTGTCGTTAGGTTGACTGAAAGTTAGGGTGAGACAGCATTTCCAGCATGGAGACCGCCATGCCTCCCCTGCACGAACAGACGTCACTCAGGCTTCGTCCATTTCTATTTTTAGTCTATGGGCAGAACGCTGCAGGATTGCCAGAGGAGGGCTGCTCTCCAGTGCTGGGAGAAGAGAGCCTATGGAAAAGATTTCAACGGCTTACGTAGAGGCTTGAAGCTTTTGAATTGTGAAATTCATCGTTTAATTTTGGGGAACTATCGAGTAATTTGCAGAACAAGCCGTTAAACCAACATACTAGTTTACCTCATGAAGGTAAATGGACTTGAGCTTGTATATCTCTTTTCTAGTCTTCTGACGACTCAAAGCGCTTTTACACCGCAGGTCACACCTACACATTCACACCCTGATGGTAGAGGCTGCTGAGTAAAGAGTCCATCAGAAGTAACTAATCCATTCATACACATTCATACACCACCAACAAAGCAGCGGGAGCAACTTGGGGTTAAGTGTCTTGCCCAAGGACACATCGGACATGGAGCTGCAGTAGCTGGGGATCGAACCTCCAAACTTCCGGTTGATAGACCACTGACTCTATCAACTGAGACACAGCCACCCCATGATTTGAAACTTTGCCCACATTTAAAATGGAGATCAGCAGAAAAGGTCAACATTAAAGAAAGGCAAGGAGAAACATCACTTATTTTTCCAACTACATTTATTTAAAAAAAAACATGAACAAAAAGTAGAACAAAAACAAGTAAAGCAACCAGTGTCCCACCCGGGAGGAGACCGTTTACAGAGAGAGACATTTTTAAAAGCATACAAACCAGCAAACTGTAATCTAGCAGCATCCAAATGTTGGAATCTCCAAAAAATCATCATTTATATATTTAAATATATAGTTTTGTTGCCCTGGCAAGCTACACACTTTACAACATACACAGAGCTGTATCTCTCCTTAGTGCAGAACCAAACAAATACCCTTAATAAAATAAACAACTTTAGGTTAAATAAGCTTAAATTAAAGTGTTAAATACAAGACACTTCTGTGGCAAATATGTACACAAATAAACACATTTGGCATTGTAAGTGTGGTTCACTGGCGCCTGCTCTAATGCTCTAGAAACCACTGCATAAGAACACGTTTAGCTGTGATAACCTACGCACACTCACGCACACACACATTCTCACACACACACACACACACACACACACACACACACACACACACACACACACACAACTTTATATCAGTGAGCCACAGACAAGGCATGTGTTTATAAAAGAGAAATAAAAGCAAAAAGAAACAATCCATTTACAACCGAGAGTTTTAGGCACAGTCTGTTTCCTGTTTTATAAATACACGTCAAGTACGACTGCTTCTCCACAGGAACTCTTCACGCTTGTGCTAACTTCGTTTTTTCTTTTTCTTCTTTTTTTTTTGAACACAGTTTCAAACTACCACTTTGTTATTGCTAGGACATTGTGACAGTGAATGGAAACTACTGACAAACGTGTGTAGGGAAAAGCACCTTTAAAAAACACCAAAGAATTACTGCCGTGTGACCCTACGTTACAACACTGAGGAAAAAAAGGAAAGAAGTGGAATCAACCAATCAATGACGACGTGGCCCAGAGCTTCAGAAACGTGAATCACTTGTGACTTTGGGAATCCAGAAAGAAAAGGGTCTCAGTTGAGCTACATTCATTTTTTACCTCCCGCTGTACGTTTCAAGACCGCCACATGTGGATTCCTCTTGGTGCAAGCAGACAGTAAGTACCACTTCATTTAGTCCAGTACATTCCTCCCCTCCTCGCCCCTCCCCCCCTCCCCCTCTCTGCACAGAAACAGCTGTGTGACAGTGTGCGCAGTATGATACAGTACAGCTGAGAATACAGTACAGTAGACTGACGGGACATACGTAGGTAGATTAAATGTTGACTACAGTAAATGAGCTTTACATTCCACTACTGTAAGAAGATCCCAGGGACTCCAGCGGGGGCCCCTGGGGGCTGCCGTGCTCGATTCCTCTCCCTGGCGCTGGAGATGAGGAGGTTTCCCAAGAGTCTCGTTTGCCGGGATGGAGAAACCGTTAACGTCAGAAACAGCCCTGCAGTTCAGACTGGAGAGGATCCCAAAAACAGAGGTACAAGATCAGGGTTTCAGTTCCACCACACAGGGCTGCACTAGAGTCTCCTGAGCCGGGGCTTTTTTAAAGAGTCTGGGGGCCGGTAAGGTTTCCTTTTAAAGTTCGGATCGTCTGGGAGTCTTAAGTAGAATTTGAGTGGGAGCCCAGGAGGAGTGAAGGCCATCTCTGTTTCTCTCTCTCGCTGCAGCTTTCTCTCTCTCTTTCCATCTTTCATTCAGCGGCTCTCTCTCTCGCGCTCTCTCTCTCGCGCTCTCTCTCTCCCTCTCTCTTCCTCTCTCTCAGGGTTTCTTGTCAATAGAGTGAAAGAACCACTCTGTGAACTTCCTGAGCTGAGCCGCCGCCGTCTGGCTCTCCGTCTGGAGCCGCATGTTGTCCTGTCTCAGGTGCTGCACCTCCTCCTGCAGCATCGCCTTGTCCTCCTTCTCCTGCAGAGACACAGAGAGAGGAGCTTTAGTGTCATTGCATAAAAGAGTCCAACCAATCTTAGCAATCCTGTTCAGCAGTAAAACTGGTCAGGAATAAGTGCTTATATACCTCTAGCTATATGCAAATGTAAATCCAGGTGACCTGGACTTAAATGGAGAAGGGTTGTCAGCGTTAACACAATAACCATAATGAGATTATGGTCAAGAAATGAAAGCAAAAATTGCATTCATTTCCACATCACCGCACCGTAGTTAAGTCTTCCTGCAGCCGCAGAGATGGAAAATAACACCTGTACGCCTTTAGCAAACTCTCAGACAGCTCAGCTGATGAGTCCAAAGTAATATCCACCTTATGACATCACACATTGACCTTTGTTACTGTCCCTTTGAGCTGTTTGGGATCCCTAACCACTTCCTGTGTCTGAGCTTCATGTCCTAACCTACACTCTACAGGAAGGGATTTTAAAAAAAAGTAATAGACCAACATGGTACCCCGTGCACAGCCAGCTATGTTCTTAGGGGTCGTCGGTTGCAGGAACAGACTATGAAACAATAAATCAATAAAGCGTGGCACTTTACTGTCACTTTATCGTGAGAGAACAAAGCGTCTCGCCTGTAGCTTCCTCGGGTTCACCCAGGATATTTTTCAGGAAATAAAGTACCTTTGCTCGAGACAGTAAAAAATCCAAAATAAAGCGTGACAGACAGTTTTTAAACGCTGAATAATGGAACTTCAAACATATCATTAGAGGTGAATGAACAGTTACTGAACAAGAGAAGTTTAATCAGTCAGCCGCAGGAAAATCAATATGGCACTTCTGTACTCGTCTTGCTATGGAGGGAGGTCAGGGATGCATTACACACAAATACACACACACACACGCACACACACTCGACAACAGGACATGAGGCAAAAAGAAAAGAACACAGAGGAGGTTGATAAAAGGACCGCTATTAAGAGAACATCCGCCTCTCGTCAGCGTTGTGTAAAAGGGAGGCATTAACATGGCAAAGCAGCCTATTCTCTGCTCTGATAAAAGTGCATTTCCTCCCTCTTTTAAGCACATTAGTGCGGGAGGGGGGGGGGGGATGTTGGGCTGGGAAACAATAAGGAAAGGAAGCAGGATATTGAATTAAGTGGATGAGTTTGTATTACACAGACCTCGGGGTGCACATTACTCAATGCTTATTCTCCGGAGCTGGGACACACATCTGAGTTCGCTGACATAAAAAAAAAAAGAAGTATAAAGGTGACAAAGACGTAATAAAGAAAATAGTTCCGCACCTTTCTGAGGTCGTGCTGCAGCTGTCTGAGGATCACCTCCAGCTGGTTCACTTTGCCGGTGAGCGTGGAGGGAGAGCTTCTGTCAGGGAACAGAAAAGAGGATTTGTTACAAACTCAGAAACTGTAATAAAAACACAAAGTCTTCCTCCATACAGAACCTGGAAGTGAACATTTAGATAAACCCCCGACCTCTTCAGTTACTGTGGCCTGTCTGTTTGTGCAGGGAACACGACATCCTAAGTGTTAGGAACTTTTAAGAGGCATTAACACGTTAAGCAGCGTTTCCATTTCTAGCAGGAGAAGCTGGATTTTGTTCTCTGAGAGGAGGATTGTTGGCAGCTGACTAGAATCACCTCTGCTTCGCTACCAGAAGTCAATACTTGCACTAAATGCTGGCAGACCTAATTTTTCAAGCTGATTTTGTTTAGAAACAAGAAGCATATGATCAAATATGATATAAAAGTTCTGCTCTCTGTAGACAGTACAGAGGTGAGATCACATTGTCCCCCCAGTACGCCTTTTTAACATTCATACTAAAGGTGAAACATCACAGACCTAAAAAACGCGGTTTGAAGCAGCAGTCTGAACAGGACGGATGAATTGCTGAAAAGAATATCAACAGTCAAATATGGACGAACTAAATTTGTGATTTTTCGAGCCAAAAGGTGAAAGACGTTCTTGTTTGGGTTTCTCAAATCTGAAATTTACTCAATTTTTTATGACATTTTAAAAATACAAATCTATCATCGTGAACTGTTTAACTGGTCTCATATCTGGCAAACCGAGGGGCGTCTAAAACGGCCGTGCGGGAGCGCCTTAAAAGCGCCTGCCTTCGCTGGTCCAAACAAATCCAGAGCATTCAGGAGCAGAATCTAAAGTTAGAAGGAGGACATACTGGCTGCTGCATTGTTGTCAGAGAAGCCAGCACTTCAACATAACATGTTTCCTTAATGTCTGATCATATAGTAAGATACCTTTATCATTTCATTCAGTAGATATCTTAATGATTGGACCTTTAAACTTTTCCCAACCATGCAGGGAGCGGGACAGAGCTGCGACTTTATTGTAAACTCTTTTGCTCCCTCTAGGATGAAGTATGAAGCTCTGAGTTCCTCACTGCTGATTCTTGAGTGTTTGTGTTTGTGTGTAACGCCTACTCTGCTTCCAGCGCTGCTCCCTCCGCCTCCACCACCCGTCTGGTCAGCTCTCTGGAGATGTGCAGAGCCTCGGCCCGCTGCATGTCCGTCATGGTGCAGAAGGACGCCACGCGCTGGTCTGCAGACAGAACGGGAGACGTCACATGGTCATAATCTGCTCGCCTTCAGCATCAAAACAAAGACGAGTGTTCAGCAATGCATTTCATGGTGACAACATGCAGCTAAAAGGAGCAGAACAACACACAGCATGCTTCACAGACAGGATGAGGTGCTTCATTCATGCTTCTTATGAATCAGTGCTTCAGTTTAAAGACAATCGTCTCACACAGAGAGATCGATACGCAGAACAAAAGGAACAAGGTGGTACACAGAACTTTTCTCGACAGATAAAGTCGCTCCCTCGGGTGTAGCTCCGGTGCCCCGCCCCCCCCCCCCCCCCCCCCCCCGAGCTTCCTCTGACAGCTGTTTGGCTCATAATGGTCTGGATCCCACAGAGCTGAGAGGCAGCAGTCATGCTTGTTTTACCATATCAGGCCCTTAAGCTCGCTCAAAGCCCCATGGAAAACCCCAAAGTTGGCATGTTTCACTTGGGGACTGCTCAGTTTGAAGGCGTAATGCTCTTTTCCTTTACTCTCTGCAGCCCCTTCGGTCTGAGACAGAAGATAGATGAATCTGCATATTCATAGAAAAGATTAAGGAAACCCGTCCATTCATTTAGCCCCCAAATGAAAGCTAATCCACCCCAAGACAAAAGCTGAAGGAGCCTTCGAGTTTCTTGTTCAGACGCGGCGGGGGACGGAGCTTTAATTTACATATGAATGAGAGATTTCTTTCTCATATTTGATGGCTGCATCGGAAAGATTAAAGACTTGGAGGAGAGTAGGGGATGCAGCTCGTCGTTTGTGAATGGCCTGATGTCCAGATTTAGAGCACAAACAAATAAAAACAAACAAACAAAAAGATGACATGACGATCAATTTGAGTAAACTCTCTCTCTTATCAACACTGCAGCAGTTGACAGAAAGCGATTTTAGTGATTGAAATAAAATCTTTTTGCTGCTTTAATTCATCAAAGCATATTTTGATAACTCCGTCTGATTCTACTCTTTAAACCTCTGGAGGGCAGAGTGTTTAATGTAGATCCAAACCGTCTTCTTGCCTCCTGAACACAAATGGTCTCTCAGGACGCACATGAACAAGGTTATGGAGCTATAAAAGCTTTACGTCTGTGGCAGTCTCTCTCTCCCTCTCTCTCTCTCTCTCCCCCTCGGCTCCAAACAGAGCGGGTTAAACACACACACACACACACACACACACACACACACACACACACACGTCATAATGTCAGCCTGGAGCCACTTTCTGCTCGGCAACAGGGCTCCAGTTTACACAGCGCTTTTTCTGGGCCAAGCCTGCGTGACAACTGCCTTCTTGCTGCCAGTCAGACTCTGCATCATCTCCACTGATTCCACTTCTTTTTAAATGATATGCTGCCGGCGATGCAGCAGCAAACGTATCAAAGAGGGAAGCGTACAGAGAATTCATTAATTATGACAAATGAACGGTCACATGCTACGCTGCTTGCTCACTGGTCTCGGGGTCAGAGGCAGTTCAAGTGGAAAGAAAAAGAATCTCGTGGCATGTGAGCGTTTCCTTGATGTATGGGAAACACGATGGCATGAGAAGAACTTCAACCGGGAGATAGATGAACACAAAATGATGATGCTGACCATGAAGTGGCTATGACATGTCCATGCTAATTAGCGTAGCATAAAGGCGGCGGCTTCATTTGTAATCTGAAAGGATCCAGCTTCTTCATCGACCTACATTCAGAGTGTCAACAAGAGGTCAAAGGAGGAAAAACATGACCCCTGATTATCAACCCTGAGAGCTCAATGGTGAAGAGGCATCACTGCTAAGGCGAGTTCAGACCCGAGATTCACAACAAGACTGATCAAACGTACAACTCCTGCACGTTCCCGCAACTTCAAACCAATGCAACAACAAGAGACGGTATGAGCTGAGTCACTGATGGAGCTTCAGATTCTGTTTATCTGTTTCACTGAGCGCGGAGAGGAGCGGGGTCATCCAGCGAGCTGTGCAGAGGTGTGAATGGGTTTGTCTCTGCTGAAGAGCTTAACTGCTTTCTAACAATATTAAAGTAAGTATTATATTCCTGAGTCTCTGCATCATTCAGTCCCGGGCTAACACGACTGCCACTGCTCTCTAATCAGTCAATGAACAGGTGAGGAGACGCTGATTTGAAAAAGGAACAGCTGACAAAACCGGCTTTTTTAAAAATCCTGCTGAAGGTTTGTGTGAAAAACATCTCCAACAAACTGAAGTGTTGTTCTCCAACATTCTGTCATTTCCACCAGCTGATCGTTTGAATCTGTCTGTACAGGCTCACTTTGCTAAGAGCTGATTGGTCGTTCAAACCAATCAAAGACTTGATTAGCTCACCAGCTGCAACATTTTCCTTCAAAGGCTATCTGATGGTTATATATTTTAGTTGGGAGAGATGGTCATCTTTTTGAGGCTTGTAGCCAGAAGTTAGCCACCTGCTTTGATACCACGGCAACAGAAACACAAGTCCTAGGCCGCCATAATAGTGTCATTTGCAGACAAACTCCTGCACACTGTCTAAATTACACAAATATATTTGCAAAGTGTGAAACCTTGCTAACTTATTTGTGTAATTCAGACAGTGTGCTCTCTCCCGATGCTCCTTGGAAGTTTTTCTTTAAGCTTCGTTTTCCCCCCGATGCTCTAAGTCATTTAAATAACGGAGATCATGTCGAAAGTAAAGAACATTTTGATTTTGATAAGTGTTGGCCAAGATTACCTTTGCGCCGTCGTTTACAGTCTGACAGCAACTTGCAAAGCGAGAATATTCGTAGTAGCTGAAAGACAACGTCTCAGAGCTCAGAGCGGACTGTTCGCTGTGCTCGCATGCAGATATCTGATAAGAGACGTTTATTAAAGCTAACTCGTTGTTAGCGGACTGCCGATGTGTAGTGGGTTTCTGCTGCAGAATGCAACATTTTTGCTCTCCACTCCTTTGAGCAGCAAATCCTCTCTGACCCGCTGCTGCACGACTTTACTCGGACTACACACACAATCAGAACTAAATCAGGCCCAAACCTCTGATGCAGAATCTGTAAATAATCAATTCAATCATTTTATTTCATCACAAATCTTTGGTCTGATCTGGGCTTCAGAACTCTCCCAGAGTGACATCTTGCAAACGTTAGAGTTAGGGTGCTGAATGGGATCACAAAGGGGCTTGGAGCACAACAAAGAAGGATTCCTACAAGTTCTACTGCAGCACTTAGGAGACACTAGAGGAACCACACACACAAAGAGCACACAAATCTACAAGCTAAGCAAGCTAGCACTAGCAGATTATTGACGTACAGACACACACAGACGCTTAGCAGCTATAGGAGGAGGTGGGGGGGGAGGTTACACGAGGCGTCAGCAGCTTCAGCCAGGCTGGTTACCTTCAAAGGCTCGTGCTGCATCAACCAGGTGAGACCAGTCCAGGCCTGAGGCAGCGTCTGGGAGGGGCATGAGGCCCGGGTCGCTGAACTTGGACCTGTCCGCCAAGGAGCCGTCAGAGAACCAAAACTCACCTGCAGAGACAGGCGGGCACTCCAATCAATGTCTGAGTCTGGCCATGAGTTCAGGGCTAATCTCTGAGTCACCCATCAGAGCAGAAAGGAGGGGGCGGGGGAGGAACTGAGAGGCGTAGAGGGGGAGGGCAGGGAGGTTTCTTCATACTGCTCATTGTTACCTTAAAGGAGGATATTAACCAAACATCCTGAAAGTTTGAGTCTCCACTAATTAAAGTACCTCCCATCAAAGCCTGGACTCAAATCCAGCTCTTCAGGATGCAGGGAAACAACAGATCCGGCTACAGCTGACAAACTATTTAACTTTATGGTCTGTATATGTGACAGCAAACAACCACCTCGCATAGCACTCGCCTGGCGCTGCTGTCTGAGGGGCGATAAACGACTTGTCTAAGTGAATGTCTTCATGTTTCAATCAATATCTTCTTTCCCTCCTCTCCGTCTCCCCCGCCTCCCCTCCCTGTCAGCCCTGAAAGACAGCGAGCGCAATAAACAAGCTCCCCGTTCTGCAGAGAGGCGTTTAGAAAAAGCACGAGTGGAGGAGTGGAGAGGAGACAGAGAGAGCTTGAGGTGATGCTGACACTCTCTGTTCAATTTACGCAGCGTCTCAGAGCCCGAGTGATTCACTGTTTACCAAATTGGACTGTTTCAGTCAGAAAAAAAGAGAGCGCCTGTGTTCTCGACTACCCTTCAAAACAATCGGGAATCCATCAGGCTGACAGCCAGAAGAGGCTAAAGGGATAAACATCTTTTCCAAAAGCCATTTTCTATCTAACAAACAGCAGCCGGAGACGGATGAGGAGCGGTATGGAAATGAGACAGGTGGGACAGAGAGAGGGGGAGACAGGCAGGGACGTATGAGTGAATGAAACATAATGTGTGACAGAAGTGGTGACTCTCCTGATGGAAAAATAGGCATGTTCATGTCACAGATGTTACAGAGCTGCAGCGGTGCAGGCAGGACACATCACAGCGCTCATCACAGATACATATTCAGAGGAGAGGCAGCAGCCAGCGGTGACAGGTGTCTGCTTAATGCAGACGCACCGACAAGGCCCAGAGCAAGCTGCTCTCTCCGCCTCGCCCAGGTCCAATTAGCTGGCTGCATTGAGGAGTGTTTCTGGAGTGAGTACCAGTTGTGCTAATGATATTGGTAGGACATGAGAGGCTCTTCAGACGAGTGTCTACATCCTGGCTCTTATCTGGTGCCACGGGGGACGGATGATAATCCATGAGCTTCATGCTGAGACGGTCCGCCTCCCCGTCTCTGAGAGATGTTTTAATAAGAGTTCTGATTGCTTTTCTTGAAACAAGCTTCTCTGCAGAATCCTTTAAGAGAAGTCAAGTCTGCGCTGTTTACACCTGGTGTTAACATGTGATCTGATCTCAAGTGGACAGGTGTGTATTATTATTGATTGTATTATTAAACAGGTGTACATGAAGATAGTGCGGTTTACTTTTGCGTGTTTACGACTCAATCAGACCCAAATTGGACTAGGTGTTCTGAGCATGCTCCACAGTCGCCATGCTGCACTTTGACCCCGATGTGAAAACAGTTTAAATGTGTGGAAAAAGCCAGCATGGCGAGTGCTGGAGCGAGAACAACATATTTTTTTGCACAGACGAGGAGACGCAGTTTACGCTGTGTCAGCCAGAATGTACAGAGCTGTAGAGCTGAACATGTTTTCAACGTTCCACATACGACCAGTGTGCTGCTCGCCTACTTGTTTTGTCGATTTGGTCAACAGGAAGAAGATTTATTTTGTCACACCCGTGCATTTAGTTTGGACATGTCTACTTCTGTCTTCTTTCTTTGGCACAAATTAAAACACTGAACTGATGTAATGACTGGAGAGGTCAGAGCTCACTGTCACAGGTCTGAGATCTGAGGTCTTTGACATCACTTTGAATGAACAGTGATCGACACTTTCTACTATCACATGTTAGCTGATATTCAGCATCAGAAGCTGGGGAAGCTTTGGGGGAAACCCTGAAGTTATGAACACTAATATGAGAACTGTTTGACCCTTACTGCTGCAGTTATTATACTCAGCTGTAGTCGGTCACAGTCACTGACTTCAGAGAAGGAGAGTGTTTATAACATCTGTCAGTCCGGTTTACAGAGACTCACATCTGCAGGGGGGGGTTTATAAACTTCTCTTTCAAACCACTTTATTTATGTTCCACATAATAAAGGAACATAAAGCTTGACGATTTAAGACACATCCAAACGTTCTGACGCATTTATCCGCTCTCTCTGTCTTTCCTGAACAAGCTCGCTTTTGGCTGTGAGTCTGCATTACCTTTTTACATCTCATTATGTTAATTTATCAGCCAATGAAGGTGACATGTTACCTGTTTCTGAGCATGTAGAGCGTTAATACGACCACTAAAGACACATCTGGAGACACGTTCATGTGCCAGGTGTAAACAGCTGTACGTAGATCTGTCCACTTATTTCAAGATCAGCCAGGCTGCGTGTTGACACCGGGTGTAAACAGGTTCAAAGTGTTTCTCAGCCGAGGGAGAGTTAGCGTCTGTACTTACTGCGCAGGTTTGACGCCCCCTGGTTGTGGACCATACGTGGAGGCAGCGTGCTGTGGTAAGGGGGGGTGGTGCTGAAGAGGATGTCGTTGGGCATGGCCTGGTCCAGCATGGAGCTGTGGGAGCTGGCGTAGGACGAGCCCTTACGGTTACTGCACACGCTCTCGTCTGACAGCGTCCGATACAGAGAGCGCCTCGGGGACAGACTGTCCATCGCTGACACCTGAGAGGAAGACAGGAAGAGCAATCTGTCAGGAGTGAGAGATGATGAAGCTGAATGACCTCCAAACAACCAGCGATGACCCCGTCATCTGCTGCTTCCTCTCCTCGACACAGCAGGTCTACAGACGGGGAACATCGGGGAGCGTTGTCAGGAATCAATTACAGACTCTGCTCTGAGGAAAATGCAGATGGATTCGAGCACAGCTGGAGAGTCTGGCAAAGCGGGAGAGATGGGGGAGAGACAGGGGAGAGACGGGGGACAGGGTGTGTGGAGGTGGTGACAGAGGTCACTGGACCGAGAACAGCTGAGAGTCATCGAGCTGAGTGTGAGAAAAGACAGCGAGAGTAGAGGACTCAGCGAAACTCAAGGTTATTAAGATACAAGAATTGTAAACTTTGATACGACTCAAGTAAAATTCAAACGATATGGAGAGACCTGTTCAGATATCACAGCAACAAAAATAAGATTCAAACTCACCGACCTCCTACACACAGTCTACATTTCACAAACACGCTGCCAACATTTTGGAAAAAGCTTCGGCCCTTTTGGCACTGCCAGCCGGATCTGCGTCGTTGTGTATCCTCACAACGTGCAAGCAACAATGAACAGAAGTGAGTTTTCAAACATTTCAGGTCACTTCAGGCTTAGCCTTAGTTTTTGTTTTATATTTTAAATATCTCAGGGATCACAGTCACTAGCACCTCATTCACAGGCTGTTATGGACATATTACACAGAGAACAATGGGATGTAGGCCATGTGTGTGTGTTATGTGTTTGTGTGTGTGTGTGTATTTTAATTGTGTCTTATTGCGTTTCTCCTGTTGAGAAACGCTCTCACATTGTGCTTGCACGACTGTTGTATGTACAACTACATGACAATAAAGCTTTGAATTTAATTGAATTGAATTATGTGCATTGAGCGATGGTGGTGGATTCACTCTGGGTAATGACGGCGTGTTTGTCAGTATTTATTTTACCCGTATATTGGTCGCACTTCTTAGAGGACTAAAAGGTACTGAGAGTGAGTCCTATACACCAGATATGATGGTATTTTATCTTATCATAAAACAGACTCAGTGGAACGTTTAGTTTGATGTTTTTATAATGATCTCATACAAAGATCGTTTCCGCTTCGTGTACACTCTTCAGAGAGGGTTCATATAGAGGTCAGGGTAAGGAGATGCAGAGGGGAAAGGGCAACACGAGGTCAGGATCACAAAAGCTGCTGAGTGTTTGAAAGCAGCGTCCTCCTGCAGGGGAAGTCGTCTGTGAACAATCGCACAGAATAACGCTGCAGAGATTCTCCACTTCATGAGACGTTGGTCAGATTTTTGACAGAAGATCTCTTGTTCAAACACACAAACCCACAAAGACCGATGCAATCCATCACTGTCCCCGTCAGCTTGCATAAATATTGCACAAGTGACATCAAAAACACCACTAATGATATACGGGGGCAGATGGCCAGATGGGTTAATGTCTACCTACGGCTTCCAGCTGTAACCCAAACTACACTGCTGTCCCCACGAGCCAACACCCAGCCGTCTCACTTTCAAAGACGGATCCCCCCACAAACCCCAGCGTGCAAACTTAACAAACATCTAAACGCCGTCTTTAAAGACACACGCGCAGGAATCCAAAGCTGCACACATCCACACTGAACATCTCGGAAAACTTAACAAGTGCGTCTCTTATTGCACTTTTACAAGATTAGACCTGCGCCCATCAAAACAACTTGAAACGGGATGTGCTGCTCTCTCATGTCGAGCAGAAATAGCTCTGATTTAGAGCTCCAATAAAGGGAGTCACGGCAAATGAAACCGGTTAATATTTTTTCAGGAGCTGTGCTATTTATTTCATCAGCAGCATCAAACCCTCTCTCTTCCCCCCCCTCTCTCTATCTCGGCACTCTTTAAGGGAGCCATGCTGAGCACATTAAAGTGAAAATATTTGATGTATCAAACCTGCGAGATTTACGACTATTTCTGTCTGAATCCACCTCAGCTGGCAGCGGCTCTCAGCGTGAATCTGGCTCTAATGTGTCTGAATTCCTTAGTACAACAGAAACGCTCTTATCAGTCCAAGCAGCACTGACAAACGCTCAGAGATTTTTTTCCCTGATTTCCCTGACTTTTTCCCCCTCGCTGCCCGCTCTGAACAAAGACAACAACCAGCGCTGAAGAACCTTTGACGGGCCACTGGGGAGGATGTGTCAGACAACCACCTATTCAGCCGCTCTCTTCTCAAGCACAGGAGGATCAAAAAGAGAAACGTTGTGGGAGAATAAGCTGTGAACTGCCTTTCCTTTTACGTCAGACACACAATAGTCCGCCTGTCTGTGGAAGGACGTCCCAGCAGACACGGTGGCTGGCGAGGAAAATCTCCCTGCACCTGCTCGCCCACACAAAGGCATCGGATGACCGCCGGAAGTGACACACGCATTAACCTTTAGCGTAGTAGAGTCTGTTTAATCACTTAGGAGATGAAACCAGCCAGACTGCATTAAATGAGGAATACATCTCGGATGTTTCCAACATTGTCATTACTGTAATTTGATTCCTGTCCTTGCCAGCCGATGATTGAAAACATGCAGTCTCCGAGCAAAGCAGTATGCTTTCATTGGGATCAGATGTGTGCACTGTGAGGTGTAATGTTTGGAGCTGTGCCCTCTCATGCATCTCTCTCTCTCTCAGATTGCTTTTCCACACACACTGTATCATCAGACATGAGAGCACGATTACAACAAAGACATCGAGCAGCACTCTGCACCTTTGTTCTGGTTACTGCGCTCTGCTTCTCTGTGGGAAACAAACCTGCGCCCAATGAAGGGAAATGACAGCGGGCCTGATAGACCGTCTTTTATTTAAATGCACTGATGCTAGCTCTATTGTAAGCAGAACATTTTCTATACAGTAAGATCAGTGCTCTAGCAGGACAGCCTGATAGTAGCCTCATGTTGGGGACGATGCCCGCCCGTGCCAGAGGACATGCCCGGCTGCAGCAGGGATAAAGTGCATTTATATCAGAGTTGAGCAGCATCCAAAAATAGACGGTTTGTACGTCTCCAGGGTCGCTTCTTTGTGGATAATGGATCAGGGGATTGGAGGGGAGGGAGGAGGGTTGGCGCGTGCAGGACTGAAGATGCAATTAATAGAGTCTGCAGGACCCAGTACATTAAACATCGATGCACTCCCTGCCTTTAATCCTTGACATCCCGACTGAGCAAACCCAGCCCTGCTCCAAATTAAATTAGCCAAACACTCGGTGCCAGTCAATGGGGACTGAAAGGGTTTTGTGTTGGAGGAGATCAGCTGATAGGCAGCAGATGTCTGTCTGACATGACTTGTTTCCCAGCAAGAGGTTATCTGCTGCCAGTCTGGACTTGTATATTCTTGACCTGTTAGTCGGCAGGATGAAAGAGCCTTAAGGGATAGTTTGGAGGGAAGTCGGCTTTCTTATCAATACACATTTTATTACCTACAGTAAATGGCGGTCAGCAGAGCAGCTGGCTGGAAAACAGACCCGGTGCACACTGCACTTAGAATATGTGACCATGTCCCCTTGTGTTCAGAAAGCCCTCTCTTTAGGCACTTTGTTATAAACGTTCATTATTCTCCTCAGAAGAATGATCACTACAGCCTCGATGTTGTTTCAGCGTTGATGTTTACACTCAGTGCAGCTAGCCACAGCTGAGTGACATCACTCGTCAGAACCCTTAAGGTGACCACGACACTCATACAGGAGGAAAAGCCTCTTTTATAGCAGGTATTAGTAAATGTGAAGCTAGTATGTCCTCCCTCTAATTTTAGATTCTGGTCCTGAATGCTCTGGATTTGTTTGGACCAGAGAAGGTAGGCGGTTTTAAGACACCCCCACACACCTCTCTACAATGTTTAGAATTTAGACTGCAGTACCCATTTTAAACACTAGGTGACACAGTTACATACTGCTCCTTTAAATATTCTAAATTGGACTTAAAGTGGTAAAAGCATGTTTTTAAAGCCTCAGCTTTACTTAGCTTAGTTCTTTTCCTCTGTACTTCAGTCTTCTTCTCCGAAAGCAGCCATGCTTAAGACCATGACTGTTGATAAGAACCTTATGCTATTTAAAGGTCAAACGGTAAAACAGTTACAGTGACCTCACCTTCCGACTCCCGTCTTCTCCTGGAGGACTCCCCGGCAGCATCATTTTCACGTACTCTTCCTTTGAGAGTCTCTGCAGTGAATTTCCGTCCCGCTCTGCAGCCTGACTCCTGCAGGCCTCCTGCGCGTACAGCTGCCTGCAGACGACACAGAGGGCACAGAAAAGCACGACTCATCAGAGACGTATTGAAAGACACAATCTGCGAGGGCCTTCCAACTCTGGTCCAGCTATTTAGAGAAGAATGTCAGTATCACACAAGGGGTTCAGGGGGATCCGTCTTAGCATGCCGACAGCAGGTGCCTCCCTGCACCATGCTGCTCAGGTGAACCAAGGACAACAGGGTTAGGAGAGAGAATCTATTTCAAATCCCAGCGTGTCACAAATCACTCGGCTAAGCTAAAGATGAAAGAGAGTGAGGAGAAGCCAAGCACTGTGAGAGGAAAAGAGAGGCAGGAAGGAAGGAAGGTAGGAAGGAAAAAAGGGGTTAAGACAGAAATAGCATTCAGACAAAAAGTGTAAACCAAGGATTTGAGGAAGTGTTCAAACAACAACAACAACAACAGAGGAGTCATGAGAACTGTTACACAAGGCCAGAGAGGAGCCACACCAGGAGACATGTTTGTTTGTCTGTGAGATGGTGACCTCAGAGACACTACGGTTACCGTTTTTTTTTGCAATATGGCAGCCAAGTCCGAAATACATGTGTGGTAACGGCACCAGAGATACCAGAAAGTTGAGAGAAAGGGAAGAGAGGAGGGATGCATGGAGCAATGAACCCAGACTAGGTTGCTTTCTGCATGTAACCCCGTCTTTGTAACTATCACAGCTGAATCACCAGCGTGAGCAGAAAACACAAATTCATTTATTTTCAGTGGGAAGCGGGATGAAATCTTGGCATATGTTACTGATATGATGACGTGATTCTGTTTGATGCATTCCCAGAGACATGCTCCGATTGGATTTTATTTACAGAAATTTTAGAAATTCACATAAAAAGGATGAAATTCACCATGGAAACATAACTACAGGGATCAGAGGGTATGTGGGTTATGAGGGTCTAACAGGAGGACGTATCGTGGCTGGGGCACAGCGGTGGGATTCTGCAGGAGATACAGCAGAAATGTCAAGAGCAGTGATGCACAGCTAGCCGTCCTCCACTCTCAGCATGTGCCACATGGCAGGACTCACACTTCAGACGGGTGGGGCAGTGGTCTGAGACAGAGGGATAAAGAAAGGGGGGGGGGGCTGGGGGGGGTTGTGTGGGGGAGCAGGCTGGGTTAGATCAGGGCCACCACAGGGTTGACTTTGACTGACTGTGTACCTTGAACGCTCAGACAGCATTGTGAGGAGAAACGCTAACAAGCTCTCGGCTCCTCTGGAACCAGAAGCGGAAGCAAAGAGAGAGACAGCGAGGGGTTAGGAGCATGGTTACACATCCTGCATCACACACACAGCGTCAGAACGAAGCAGAAAACTTTCAGGAAGGAGGAGGAGAAACTTCATTATGTGAGAACAATATCTGTGAGTAATATTAGGCCATTCATCATGAGGCGCGGGTTATGTAAGATGAAATAAAACTGCGGGAATATCAAAACAAACCGAGGGGAGGGTAACTGAATTACGGAGCTTTTTCATAAGTCTGCAGGAGACGACTTCGGTGTGTGCGATCAATCACGAAGCACTTTAGTGGAACATTTCACAGCATAAATAAAATTACTGAGGAGCTAACTGAGGGGTTTCTCTCAGGGTGAAGCTCACATTCTCCCCTCCAAGATCTGCCTTGAGCCTGCACACACACACACACATAGACACACACCTAGACTCACACTATCAAAGCTGTGTTTCTCTTCCAGCATCAGCAGCTCTCTGTTCTTGACAGCAGACATTTAATCATCAGACAGATACAGTCACATAAAGTCTGAGGAGAGAGTATACATTATCCCTGGCTGAGCGACTTACACCTTCCTCCTCCCCTGTGAAATATCTGCAGGCTCTTTGCTGCGGTGTTTGTCCTTGGGCTGCGTGTGTGTCATCGCTGTGTTGTTGTGCTGGTGTGTGTGGATGCTTTCTTGGCTCCCAGCAGAGATGCTGATCTGGAGGAGGCTCAGCCCGGTGGTCCACTGGGACCTTGCTTCACGGGAGCGATCAATAACCACAAGTGACATGTGCCAAGTGTATTATGTCCGCGGCTTCATTGAGCTTATTTATTTGGTGGCTGTCAACTTCAATCAGGGCCAGTTTATGCACACTGGGTGGGCTGATGGGGAGGCACTTGTATCGGAATGGATCTAGCTCGAGTGCAACAACAATAAAGCTGCGTTTCCACCTAAAGAACCAGGAACTTTTAGACTGCTGAAGGCACTAAAAGGTTCCCCCAGCACATTGTTGTCTGCATTTAGAACAGAGGTCTAAAGACTTAAGATGTTCAGAGAGCATTTTTGATATCTAGACTCGAGTATCGGCCGATTCAGAGAACCCCTCAGACACTGTTATTGTTAAATAAACATGCAAAGCAGTGTTGTAAAAACTCTGATCTATGACATTTTTCTCCAATCAATAAGAATCCCCTCAGCTGCAGAATTCTCTGACAGCGTATTAACACACATCACCTGAAACCCAGTGTAACGATGATTTCTTATTGTTTACCTCGTGCACTCTCTCCTGTTATATAATCCTGTGCTTACTGGTGTGTAATGGTGAAAGTGACAGGCACGTCCTCTTCAGAGTGTTATAAATATTAATGCATGGTATGCCAACGCATCCAGAACGTTGAACTACTTCTGAATGCTGCTGAAGTGCGTGACCAATCAGAAAGGTTTAGCCCGACCAGGAAGTACCTCAAATCTCTCAGAAAGAAATGTTTAATCTGGTCTATACGTCTCAGTCTGTTTTGTCTCCCAGAGGGGAAATGGTTTAAATGTCTTCCTATGTGATGATGTGCAGTTAGTGTGCAGCTCTTTCAGTCCCATCTGTTTTCACCATGAGGAGTTTTAATCCTGCTAGCTACCTGCATGCTAGTTATGCTCTCAGCCTGTAACGTACGAACTGTAAGTACGGACTCACAGTAGACATGGTCACCTCCTCTGCTCACTCCAAGAGTCTTTACAATCTAAACAGGGCTCTGCGAGTTTGACTTACTGAACTGTACTCCACTGTTTAAATTAAATGCAGGATCATGAAAAGCTGCCTGAAGGTGGCACCCACGCTGATAAATATCCCAAGAAACAGCATGCAGCTGCTCTCAATACAGATTGAATGGGGGCAAATGTTGGATCTCGTCAGGTCTCGTACAGAGGGTGATGGTGGCGACTGCACTTGTGGTCATGATGGAACAGCATCAGCATTTTAAACTGGTATATTAGTTGTACTGGTGTATAGGATGCAGCTGACTTTTCAGCTTGAAAAAAGGTACTAAAAGTGCGTCTCATACACGGAGGTTTAAGGTACAACCCCTGGAACAAGGACCAAAATAAAGTCCCTGGGGATCAATCTAGACCCTGGATCCTGCAGTGGAAACACACTTAAGACTTCCCAAAGTCCTTAGTCTTTGGAGAAAGATTGTGAAGTAGAAATGCAGCTTTAAGCCTGAGAGGAAGTGGCTCTAGAGTAGGAGAAGCAGCGCCGAAGAGGCCTGTTAGTCCAATTAAAAGTGTCAGTTAGCTTAGCATGTTAGTTTAAGTTAGAGTTGTTGTTCTGTAGTATCAGAGCATGTTCTTCTCGTGCTCTCTCTCTCTCTCGCACACACTCACCCACACTCTGAAATGTTTGGAGGTCCCTCAGTGCTGTGGGATTCTTCTTCTTCATCATGATCAGCAGCCATCTTCATGTCCCCGGGGAGATTCCCCCCCTGCTGTGAACGTGTCTGTCCACAGGCCTCTGAGCTGAGCCCTGGAACCTGACCCAGCTCTGCTTCTGCCTCTGCCTCTGGATCTTGATCTGGGTCTGGATCAGGCCCTGAGCTGCTGGTCTGGGGGATGGTGTACACCTTGGAGGAGTCAGCGGACAAACAGTACCTGGCACCGCGGGCCAGAGGACTGCCCGAGTGGTGCGAGCCACTGAGCAGACAGCAAAGAAATGAAAGAATAAGGTAACTCAAAAGTGATCAAAATGGATGAAAGTTCAAAACTAGGGTTGTCATGAAAGCAGAAATGTAAACTTTGATATGATTCAAGTAAAAATAAAATGATATCGACACTTGTTTCGATACCACGGCAAAAAAATTAGAAGTCCTAGACCTTCAATGTTGGGACCTTTCTTCTTTTAACGTTTCAACAACTGCAAAATTCTGAGATGTGTTCCTCTTTGATGCAGCTGTCTTATTTAATAGATTCAGTTTTTGATACAATATTCATTCAGATAAAGAGGATTGAGTCGAATGAAAGCTCGTGGTATCGAAAGGTATCAAAAACTTAGGACAACCTTAGTAAAAACAGAGAAAACATAAAACATGAAATTGTGAGAAAACCCTCAACAACGGGAAATAAAAATCAGGCGTTCAGCATGAAAACTAGATCAGAGACGATGGTTCAACATGGAGGAGTACTGAGAGCTCTTGACTTTGACATCATGACATCATTTCCTCCATGTGGAGTAAAGTCAAGCCCACATTCTGATGATGACTCACATCCAGCCCGACACGCGCACACTCCTGCTGAACTTTGTCCTTTCAATAGTAAGTCAAATATCAACTGTCAAAGTGGATTAAGGGGGTCAGCGCTTTCGAATCACAACGGAGCGTGATTCTTACTCACTCCCAGTGACACAGAGGTGGATTTACTTATAGACATTTGGAAATATGTGTGGAAGCTCTCAAAGCATGAAACACATACTTAGAAAATGATATACAGCAACCCCAAGGCTAGATTCCCGGCAGTGAAGAGTTAAATGTATCATAAGTGGCTTAACTAATCATTTGACTTGTGTTGTAATGGTCAGAAATGCTTCAATGGCAGATACAAATGGATGTGTATTAATCTTAGAAATGTGATATTCCAGGTACAACTCCAGGGTGCTAGTCACTTGTATCCACACATCTTAAGATCCCTCAGAGATGCTGAGGAGAATCAGCGGAGTAATGGATAACGAAGTCACTCGTTAGCTGCAGCCGACGTCTCTTTGTCTTCTGGAAAACTTTCAGCCTTCACCGCGCTCTCTGTAAGCACCCTGAGACGACCGAGGTGGCTTTAGCTGCAGGCGCGACACACTCTGTTTCCATATTCATGACCATCTGGGCCACACCCTGCACCGTGTGCTCCTGCTGCTTCACTGTTTGCTCAGATGACACTCGGGTGTCAGAGACCATTACATAAAAAGGCGCGAAGCAGCGGAGTAGTCAAGGTGATGGCATGGTGCTCTCTCCTCCTCTCTGAATGACATCCTGGAGTGGACAGCTCCGACGCCTCCCAAACGGGTCAATGATCTGAACAGATTGCGCTAACATAATCCTGCATGGCACAAACAAATAGATACCCGTTCTTTACCGCAGAGGCAGACTGTGAGTGGCTGCGGGGCCAACCCCTCTGTCACACCTCCCCTCTCCCCCAGATGGGCCCCGGTCTGCTGAAGAGGACTCGGACGACGGTGCGATGAAAATCCCCCGTGATGCTTTGGCCTCACAGCAGCCCCACCCACCGGGTCCCGCACAGCTGGAAAAGTCAGACTGAGGGGTCAGCAGAGAGGAGCCCGGCTGGGTGAGAAGGTCAGCTAACAGCTAGCCACCATCCTTTTGTTCTTTGTTTGTTCAGCAGTGGTGCTTTATGGGTAAATGTGTGTCCACAGGTCTGATTTCTCTTAAACCAACGAACCACTTCACTGACTTTGAGCAACAGCAGAATAATGTATTCACCATAAAAGAAGGAAGAACTTCAGAGTAAGCATTTGGTGGGGAAAAAACAAACATCATAAATGATGTCATGGTGAGTGTTCAGCCTGCAGAGCGGCTTCAACGCTGCTTTGGATCCAGACGGGGTTGAGGTTCTGGTTTTATTATGATCTTGTGACTTAGCACGCCACAGTTAGCTTTAGCTTGTTAGCTTAGCTTGAGGAAATCTGAATGTTTCTCTACACAGTCGTTCATGTTTTTCACTTTCACGTGTTCACAAGCTGAATCTCTTTCAGAAGACGTCGTTATCGACCTTTAAGGGGGAATTTGTGAAGGGAGAAAACGTATTAAAACACACGTCCTGTCTCTGCACTCTACCTTGAATGTGATGAGATCTCGCTCAGGTCTCCGATGCTTCCCTCTGTCACATGACTCGACATGATGGCGGAGGCGTAGCCCTGCGGCAGGTACAGCTTCCCATGATCCTCCTCCGACATCCCGTCCTCCTGGTGCTCCCAGGGGTGGCCCTGCTCACCGACCCGGCCCTGCAGCAGCACCCGGGCCCCGGGCGCCACGCAGGGATTAGTGTCAATGCCGCTGTCTGTGGACGCCCCTTTGATGTATGTGAGGCCCAGAATCTCCGGGTCCATCAGGTCCCCGGAGCCAAAGTGCTTATCGTCGCTGTTACTGGAGGCGTTGCTGGAGAGAGTGTTGCTACTTGAGTGGCTGGAGTTTTTATCGCCCGTCTGGGGGAGAGAGAGCGAGAGAGAGAGAGAGAGAGAGAGAGAGAGAGAGAGAGAGAGAGAGAGAGAGAGAGAGAGAGAGAGAGAGAAATACAGTGAATCAGACGAGGGCAAAGAGCAGGTTTAGTTTCTACGGTTGTTTTAACATCCTGGAGGGGAGGGAGTTGCCTCATCAGGATACGATACATGTTTGTAAGACTCTTTTGTCTCAAGGGCCATGAATCTGTCACGCTGGTTACCACTCAGTACCTTCACATGCACAGGTAAGGCTGAAGCTCGATCAGGCCATTTATCAACACAAAGGTTCACACAAAAGTTCCTTGCTGAATGTCACAAGATTTTGTTTCAGGGAAAATCAAACTTTAGATCCGCCTAACATATCTGTAGACCCGACAGACAGGGGTGAAAGCATAACTTCATTAGAGAAACCTGGGGATTATGACCTGTCATGTTCTCTTTATTTAGCTGTGCTTAACAACTCCCAAATCATTGAAGCTTCTGAGAATATCCCGTCGCAAACAGCTCCTCTGATTTTAAAAACAAGCTCTGTGCATCAGGGAGGAGAATACCAAAGGGATGGTTTACATTTTTTATCCTCTGCCTCCAGCTCAAAGCTCTGAAAGAAGTTGTTCACTGCAATGCTGCAGCCTCCAGCACCAAAGGAGAAATGAAAGACGTAGGGAGAGGTGGTGAGTTTGCAAAAAAAAAAAGAAAAAAGAAAGACACACAAGAGGTGGATAAAGAGAAAGCGGGGGATGAGAGCTCGACACTTAATATATTCAACCTTCTAGGAAAATGTGTCCTAGAAAAAAGTGAGAGACAACGAGAAGCGGTGATGAGACGAGACGCCCATTAGCATGCTGATGGAGACAAAGTGAGAAGAGCAAAGAGCGTCTGCAGGCGACGACACGAGGATGAACACTCCAATTGAACTGCTGGTTGAGGCAAAGCCAATAAACAAGGACAATCTGACCTGCCTGTGATTCAAACACTGATGAGGGTATACCAGGTCTGTGTGCATTTCTACTCCCAACACGACACACACACTGCACAGGCTGCGTTCAGCTCTTTAAAGAGCTCCAGTGCCCTTCAAACAAGCTGACAATGGATTTGAAAACACCTTTAAATGTCATGAGGAGGCTGTTTTTCAGACAGGGATTAGAAGAGGTCAGATCTTTACCCTGGACAGCTTGTTGGGAGAGTCTTTTCCTCCCTCTCTCTGCTTCAGAGGGTTCAGGATCTTGGTGGAGGGGATGTGCCATTTGGCCTCTGTGGAGCGAGAAGAAGAAGAGTGTTAGTTATGATTAGTTAGTTAAGTCCCTCAGGTTAAAACTGCAGAAACAGTGCTTGTTCCTGAGGTCGACTCACATAATATGTCAGACATCCAGGGAGCACCAAATAATCCATAAACATCAACAACACAAAAAGACGAGATAAAAGTGATAGTGAAGTCAAACCAAACAGCATTAAAGTAAATGACAACGATCAGAAGGAAACCATGTCAGTTAACTTCGTTTAGTTATGTAGGTCGAGCAGTATTTCAAAATAAAAGCGCCCGGGGCAGACACGGGCATTTTAGCTTAGTATTCATAGAGCTCTCAAAAGTATAGGGGGCGCTATGCTCCTGCTCGGGTTGTCTGAGGTCCATCTTACCGTGTAAGAGCGAAGTTTGGATGTCACCGGAACTGAATTGACTGATATTAAAGGGTTTTTCAAATCGTTTTTTAACAACCGTCCATGTTAAAATTAATAGAATGAAAATTAAAAACTGATTATCCATGTTAATGGATGTGTGCCCAGCTCTGGATCCTTGCTAATTTCTGCAGATAAGAAGATACATCGGAGTATCATCGGCGTACATAGATATTCTAGCCTTTTCCAATACTCAGATCATGTATATGTATTGATGAAGGAGAGCTGCTTTGGGAAATCTGCATTGTAGAAATGTTATATAGGAGGTTACAATTGGATAGGTAAACACTGATTTGCATTGAACATCAGACTCACCTGCAGACCGGGTCCTCTCTAAGGTGGGCTCTCTCTCCCTGTGCATCTCGCTGTCTCCCCCCTGGATGTCCCCCGCCCGCTCATGGAGAATCGGAGAGGGACACCTGGAAGATAATAAAGGGCTGTAAGTTATTCTCTGTCAGTATTCCTGTCGTGGAGAGGCTTTGCTAGATTTACCACACATGTACAACAATTAGCTCAAGATCGTTTAAGGTCGAATCACTCAAGCTTTTAATAGAATAAAGAACGACGCAGACGAGAGACCTCCTTTCATTCGACTTAGCATGCCAGGCGCTCTCCTGCTCCTGAGAAATCTGCAAATCTTCTAACGTGTGTCTTAATTAAACCATAAAGACTCATTAAAGGTTACAGCAGCAGAGCAGAGGCCACAGCGTCTCTGACTGGAGATCAATCCAACAGTCGACGTGTGTGTGTTGTTCTGCATGGAGGTAGCTCTGACGGTGCAGAGCGATCCCGAGAGTTCACTGCACTTGTGAGGCCTCTGACAGGAAGCCAGCGGCGTGGAGCTAAGCCTCTTGTCATGGTCTGTAACCGCTTACAGACAGACAACGGTCTCTGATGGATTCTGCTCAAGTACAAGACTTAACCTGTCAGATATAAAGACTCAGCTGCCCTGTAAAGCATCCGACAGCGCAATAGCCCTATCCCTGATGTTTATTTTGTTATTTGGCCTTTTACTCATTTTAAACACTGATTTCAAAGATTGTATTTTCTCGTTGTAATGTCTCGCATCTTTACAATGTACATGATTTTTCTCTCTCACTTATACGTCTGTTTGTTTCTATGTAGAGCGAACAGAGTTGCATGGTTATTTATAGGGTTCTGTGTAAAAAATAAAGTTTAAAGGAGCAGTATGTAACTCTGAAAGCTAGTGTTTAAAACAGGTACTGCAGTCCAAATTCTAAACATTGTAGAGATCCCCCCTTCTCTAGAGTGGATGCTCATGCAGGTTGCCATGTGGTGGACACTGAAGCTGCATCGGTCTGTAAACCTTTCTGCGTTCTAACCTCTCTCCATTTTTCAAAAGCATCTCCAATATTGATCCTAGTTTGAGCACGTTTCTGCTCGTGGAGCTTATTAGAAACATGCAGAGGCTTTTTAGGTCGGGTACAATCACTTCTATCTGAACCACTTCTCTTGCCCGCTTCCATCGCTGCAACACCTGTTGGTTTGACCTGATAACTGCTCTCATATCTGGCAAACCAAAACGGCCGTGTGGGGGTGCCTTAAAACTTCCTACCTTCTCTGGTCCAAACAAATCCAGAGCATTCAGGACCAGAATCTAAAGTTAGAAGGAGGACATACTGGCTGCTGCATTCTTGTCAGAGAAGCCAGCACTTCAACATAGCATGTTTCCTTAATGTCTGATCATATAGTAAGGTCACTTCTTACTGATTGCTCCTTTAAAGGGGATTCTGAATTCTGAAGAGAGGACTATACTGACGTGAGCTTTAAAGGATACAAAACTGTTAAAGTTTCATGACAGAAAGAAGTTGTTTTCGCTGAAACTACTTTGACAGAAGACGTAAGGTCTCTGTTTTCTGAGACCTTTTCCTGCTGCAGATTTTTTTTAACTTCTTTGCCAAAAAACTTTAATTGCTTTCTCCAAAATGACAGAGCGGATTGCCAAAGCGGCCCTTCAGTCACAGCAGCATTTATGAAAGGACAAGACAGAGACAGGTTCTTTATAATCTCTTCCTCTTATCCTGAAGTGCTCAATCAAAGTTTAATGACCAACATTACGTTTGTTTCTTCCTTAACAGCTTTCAGACTCAATGACTACATCCACAAAGAGCTACTTTCACTTTGATTTCTGATGAATGACTGGAAATTTAAATAATGCACATAAAAAAAATCTCATTCAGGAAACTCATCATCATCCATCATGTGGCTGTTCTGGGCTCTGGATGTGGTATCAGACCGTAGAAAGATTACTTTCTGCAAAAAATAGGCGGAAAGGGCCAAAAAGCGCGCTGATGATTTGGTCATTTCAGGAAAAATGGGTGTCATTTTGCAAAATTGCATGTCCTCAGAAATAGAGCAGGGCCTGATTGTAGCTGCATTCATCAGTGAAAAAAGTGGCCTATTCCTGGAGGGGATCTTTGTTAAGAAGTAACACTGCTGTGGTCTCGTACCCGTCGTATCCCGGCTGCTGGGACCAGGTGCCGCTGCCGCAGGGTCCCGGATCACTGGAGGATGACTGGTTACTGGGGGAGCTGCGGTAGTGCTGGTCTCCTTTGTTGCACGAGGTGACCTGAGGGTTCTCCATGTCCTGCATCATCCTGCACAAACACACCAACAAAAGATACACAGCTGTCAGAAATGTTTTTTCCCAAATGATCGAGACTTTGGCTGCATGAGAGATTTTAATAAAGAGCCATTTCTGGGATGGAGCAGGCAGCTGAATGGATTAGAAGACATCCAAATATTTTTAAAAAGAGGACAAAAAAGTTACACAATCCCCACGCTGACATTTTCTAATTCTTTTGTACAGCAAACAGTCCAATCACATAAGGTTTTTAGTTTCCAATAATGTAGAACAAACATGTTGCATTTTTAAAGCTTTTTCCTCTTTTTTTTTTTTTTAACCAGGAGAGGAAGTTCAGAATCCAAATATTTTTCAAGAGTGTCCTGCTCCAGGCGCCGGTAGACTAGTGGTTAGTGCATGTGCACCATGTACAGAGAAGCATGATCCGACCTGTGGCTCCTTTCCCACTTTCTCTCTCTGATTTCTGACTCTGTCCTGTATCTAAATAAAGGCATAAAAACTCCAACGTGTGCTGCTCAAGATGGGCAGCAGCAGTTAAAAGTTTCAGAAAAAAACAAATGAGCAGCTTTACATAAAAGTCTAATACCTTCCATCTACCAGAAGGTCTTTACCTTATTTCAAAATAAAAGCAGGGTTCAATTCAAACAGCAACGCATAATAATGCAATTTTAAACGTGCAATTAATCATGGTAGACTATTGAAATTGACTGATTAAACGTGATTAAAATGTAATCGTTTGACAGCCCTCGTTTTTGTGTTTAGGTTTGTGCCTTGTTAAAGGAGAATTTCTGCCCATAGTGGGAAGGACAATAAAGTTGTTTTATTTATTCTGTTTGTCAGCTTTCTATTGCTGAAAATCTGGAGCGGCAGGAGTTCGGTCTGTAGGGACTTGTGTCGGGAACTGGAGGGTCACTGGTTCAAGTCCTGGTGTGGACCAAGTCTGGAAATTGGTCTGGTAGCTGGGGAGGAGCACTGCAGAGTTGCTCTTGACCAAAGCACTGACCCCCCCTAATCAGCTCCCCCCACTCTGACATCTCTCTATCAGTACGTACGTGTGTGTGTGTGTGTGTGTGTGTGTGTGTGTGTGTGTGTGTGTGTGTGTGTGTGTGCAGCATGTTCAACAGCAGAGTGTAAAATTGAATTTCCCCTCTCAGGATTAATAAAGTAAATCTTCTTCTTCTTCTTACTTACTAGTTGATAGAGACTTTGAGTTCTGACAGTTTCCTCTCTACTCTTTCTTCAGTTATTTACTTAAACAAATGTGAACTCGACGCCCGAGGCCGGACTCTCCTCAAGCTGAAATTTCCGACCAGAAAAGAGAGAAAACGTTCCCTCTCTGTCCGCCGCTAATGAGCGTGTGATTGGCTGACAGTCCCGTGAATGGCCCCTCGCTCCGTGGATAATCTCTGAGAAAACGTTGGAACTGTCGGAGAGGGAGATGGTGTCTCTTTCTCCAAAGACAAACAGAAACAGAGATTAGTTCTGCTAATATGTCCGAGGATGTGATCCAGATGGTGAAGTCCCCCATGTGAGGACAGAAGCCGCTCCTCAGTGTCGGAGGACATTTCAGTTTCAGATTTATGGTCTTGGATTATATTTGAACACGTTTACATTTAAAGGAGCTTTTGACACTTTTCAATGTTAACTTTGTAAAACAATTTTAGCTTAACTTCTGCAAAGATAACACCGATCAAAGTGAAGGCCCGTTTCCACCATGTGGTCCGGTTTGGTTCAGTAAACTCTGACCTTGCTTGAGTCCTGTCCCCATACTTGGTAAGCGCGGTGTAAGACCGATGGCTAAGTTAGTAGTGTGACATCATAACAATGTGACATCATAACAATGTGACACAGTGTAGCCCGCCAATAAATTCAACTAGATTTTGAATAACTGATTAACAGTTTTGGAGAACAATGTGAAATACTCTCTGGGTCCGACCTCTTGGACGTAAGATTTTCCTGCTTTTTCTGAACGTCTGAGCTGCTGGTTTGACAAAAGAAGTGATGTCAAAGACGTCAGTTTGGACTCAAAATGTGTCGACAATTTAGCGCCAACTTTCTTTCAGCTCATAAATGAAGAAGCTGTTTTATCATAAAAGATAATCAGTAGATTCATTGATTTAAAAGAAGTGCTGCTGCCATCGGGTATTGAAGTAATGGTGCGCTCAAATTGATCTCAGAAGTCGGAAAATCTGAGTTGCCAGTCTGATACGTCATCAGGAACGCCACCCTGAAGTGAACCTTCAGTAGCCCGAACTACAATCCAAGATGGCTGCTCCGTGCATCAACAGTAACGTTTAAGCTGAAACTATTCTATATATCAAAGCAGCTTAGTCCTCTTTTAGTGTAATTAGATCAATCACAACGAAAGTATCGTTCTATCTGTGGACATGTTGTCGTGTTATGTCAGCGTGCAAACTATTACATGGTGTGTTGTTATGTCCAGGTATAAGCTCACAAGACAAAGGTTCTCCTGGAGGCGTCCGCGTTGACTTACTGTTACTCGGTCAAAAGGGAAGATAATTTGCGGGATTGGGTCTCGAGAGGAAAATAAAGACTGGATTCAGGTTCTGTCTGCTGCCCGGAGGCCTTCCTTTTCTAACCAACACAGAAGAAGGTTGTATGACGGGATGGGAGTACGAGCGGATGGATTTAACATTCAGTCTCTGAAGCCGAGCCGAGCTGCTAACTTAAATACTTTGCATTCTTGTGGTTTTCTTCTGTATGTCTGATTCTCTTAAACGATCTGAAGATTGGGTGCGAGTGATCTCCCCTCTTCTTTTAAACATCTGAATTCAAACAACAGCTCAGAATCAGAGGCCTAACGTTCAAAGATCAGAAATGTGCAGACAAGGTTCATAAAAAATTATCCAGGAGAAACGTTTAAATCAAGAAGCCCGAGATGAAAAGGTGACACATCCCTCGCGTCGAGCCTTCCAGCTTGGTCATCAGGTTTCTTTGTCTGGACCTCCATGGGAAACTCACTAAACTGTCAGTAAGTCGGCCTCAGACACATCATCCAACACTCCGGCCTGATCTCGACATTTCCTCCTCGGCTGGAGTTTAAGTCCCTCCAGCCGAGTCCGGGCACTTAAATGTGAAACTGCAGCAGCTGCTTTTTGTTCTCCTTCCTTTTCTTCTTGACATAATGTAAAGTTCTGAGGGGAGGATGTGTGTGTGTGTGTGTGTGTGTGTGTGTGTGTGTGTGTGTGTGTGAGGGGAGGGCGGGTTATTGAATATAATTTCTCTGTCTGCGTTGCAATAACACTGCAGGCTGCAGAGCTTAGCGGCCCGTCTCAGCTGGCTGCAGAGAAGGTGTCAGATTTTATGATGCCAGGTCTGGATTCAGGACGGGATGAGCTTTTGTCAGATGGCCCCCCAGCAGCCTCTGATATGAACTCCAACGACACCTGTCACCATCCAACATGTCTGACCTGAACTCGGTTTGATTCCACGGTATTATGAATCATTGAAAAGAGGAAATTGTTATCCAGCGGCAGCCATCTTTTAATCAACTTTAAAGGCGACATATTATGAAAAATCCACTTCTACAGTGTTTTTTTTAATTTATTTGGGTAACCTGAGTGTCTACCGACCCACAAAATATTAAATAAACCCATCCAGTCCTTTGTTTGTGGTCTGCATAAGTCTTACAACACAGAGGAAAATGCTCCATTTCTAATGTGCTCTCCTTGTGATGTCACAATGGGATTCTGGTAAAAAAAAATCCCCTCCCCTCCCCTGATATCTCCACGCATGGACTCCACCCCCAGCCTAGAGCAAAACCTTTGCGCAGGTCTGCCATTTTTATTCTTGGTACAGAGGAGTGATGTCTACTGGGAAAACTCAGGGGGGGCTCATTGCATTTAAAGAGACACACACACCAAAACGGAGAGAGCTGGTTTATACAGGACCACAAACCTCCTCTGGTGCTTGATTCATGTTATATTTTGACCAAAGCACAGCACAGATGTTTCATTTAGACCACAGGGGACTGTTAGAAAAGGTGGAAAAGGGGGATAATACATCCTCTTTAACCTTTGATCTTTGTCTCATTCGCTCTTTTAACTCTTCATCCATTTTTAAAAAGGTAGATTTTCGGGCGTTTCATGCCCCCATGCTACAGACAGGAGAGTGGACAGCGCCAGAAATCAAGGAGAGAGAGAGAGTGCGGGAAAGGAGCCACAGGTTGGACCCGAACCCGGGCCGCCCGCCTGGAGGACTACAGCCTCTGAAAATGGGGTGCACGCACCAACCACTAGGCCACCAACGACCCATTTCAGGGATCCGAGTCCACCATATTATCATGTTTACCTTTTTCAAGGTGTCTTTTCACTGGTCGTTTGACAGTTCATTGCATGTAATGGATTCTTTAAGTTTTTATTACTAGTAGCTGAACAATGAGGCTTTCAAACATCGTTTTAAAATTCAATTAATCACTGAATTTCCATAGTTAAGGCTTTTATTCTGATATGCTGTCCTGTCTTAAGCTGAGAGTACTTTACTTCCTGTGTGCTTTTATTTTTTAAATAAAGTAAGGCCCTTCCTGTAGAGTGAAGGTTAGGACAGGAAGTTAAGCACAGAAACAGGAAGTGGTTCGGGGTTAGGGGCCAATGTGTGATGTCATAAGGTGGATATTACTTTGGACTCGTCAGCTGAGCTGTCTGAGAGTTTGTTAAAGTGAAATGAGACATTCAAAGATGCAGCAGTGTCCTTCTTTTACATCACTGAGACTACAGGGAGACACTGAGGACGACTATCTACGGTGAGCCTGAAGGGACAAAATAGAATGAGATTAATTACCATTCTTCCTCACACTGAATCTCAACAAACTAGAGGCTCCTTCAAATCGCCAAAGTGCCTCCTTCTGCTTCTAAAAGTTGAATAATCTCCAGATCAAGTGTATTTAAAGGTTTTAAAGGTCATCCGTCGTCGTTTTGATCCCATCGCTGCGATGTGTGTTTCACATTAACAGAGACGCTGTGAGTATTTATTCATGAGGCGCTGCAGTGTGGCTTCATTTAATATTTAAATCTTCAGACATGCTGACGGGATCAGTCAGGATCGAGTGTTAATTAAAGATCTGTGCGCTTCAACTTCAAAGAAAGGGAGCCTGTAAATATTGATTTGGTTATTTTTGCTGCTGCTTCACAGATTTGCCTTTTTTCTGCACTGAAGAGGTGATGATGATGATGATGATATCATCTATATTTCCAGAGTATTTGTTGCATAACTTGTTATGTTGGATGCATGTATATAAATTACTCTCTTTGTAGCGTGTAAAAGAGACAGAACGTTGGTGACTCAGGATGCGTCATGTTAGAGTCCTTTAGTCCGAGCAGGAATCCAGCAAATCTCCCTGAGGTGAAGGAGGCAAAGGAGGGAAGGAGGGAAAGGAGTCAAAGGAGGCAAAGGAAGTAAAGGACGGAAAGGAAGCAAAGGAGTCAAAAGAAGGCAAAGAAGGAAAGGAGGCAAAGGAAGCAAAGGAGTCAAAAGAAGGCAAAGAGGCAAAGGAGGCAAAGGACTCAAAGAGGCAAAGGAGTAAAAAATGAGTAAAATTAGGGAAAGGCGGCACAGGAGGCATAAGAGGGAAGTGAGGAGGTTGTGATGAGAAAAAAACGATATGATGACCTCAGGAGACTTGGTAGAGAAAAGCTCGTCTCCTCCCCGTCTTCTGCCTAAACAGCATCTCTATTTGACTTCATGTGATGCTAATCCACTGATACTACACTGAGAAGGTGGCTCCTACCGCCTTTGTGTCCCTGAGTGGCTAACAAACGGATGGGAGTGTTTTGCCGATTCAGCGCTTAACCTCGGTGTAAAAGGGGAATGAGAAGGTTTTTTCAAAACCGCCTCCCACATGGCACAGCAGCTACAGTACGCAGGACGCACTACGATGTTGACCGGCGCCACTCCTTTACCTCTGAGGGTCCTTCATGCTCAGTGTGTCGTATTTTAAAGCTCTGCGTATGTTGTGGACTCCCTGATCCATGTTCAATATTTGAACTCTGATGAAGGGTATTGTGCAGTCTTGCAAAATATGTTGTTGTTGCTTCCCATGTGGGCTGTAATGTGCTCGTACCAGTCCTTGCTGTCGTGTGTGTGTGTCTTTGTCCTATATAAAAAACCTGCCTATGATGTCACATTTTACTCTCTGCACAATGCTCCCTTCAAAAAGCAGGAACACAAATCCTCACTGACTTAAAGCTCAGCTGTTTGTTAATTAAAGCAGCAGTCACTTTCTTCTCCCTAAAGACAGAAACGCACCAACGTCGTGGCTGCGTACGTCTCGTATCGAGACGAGCTCACCAAAGGACGCACAGATGTGTGTTAATTGGTTTGCTCCTTACACAATATGGATGAAAGGCGTGAAAATAACTCTGTCTGTCTGAAACGAGCTCCAGCAGCTGCACTGTGCTTTGTTCCAGGTGAGAGATTGGGCCCGTCGTTTTTCTGACAGTGTTTGGAACAAATTCAATCATGATTTCAAAATGTTCTAACAAGTTGAGCTTCTCCGTCGTCTTTCCACGTTCGGCCTTGCAGCTGCAGAAGCATCGCTGCACCTGCTTTTGTTGTGCATGTCCACACAACATGAAATACAAATAATAAGCAGCTCCTTCTCAGCTACAGTATGGCATCGTGCTTTATTCTCCTCCTGTCCTCTATGACTCCCGCCCTCCCTCCCTCTCCTCCCGCTCCCTCAGGAGTGCTTCATATCGCAGTCCAGGAGAAGAGCTCTCTCTTTGTTTCTGCAGTAATTGGATGAGATGAGCCGAGCTGTGTCGGTGTCCCCATCACCTCCCCAGCAGGGGGGGGGGGGGGAGGAGCGCTCCCACAGCCAGAGACTCTGATTAGGCAGAGAAGGCGGCCATTATCCCGGTACAGTCAGAACGGAAGACACTGGGCGGGTGACACTCAGGAAAGGTTATCACGACTGCAGGGCTTCATTAGAAAGAACAAATCGCTGCTTCAGGTGGCCGGATGGAGACGTCCAAACGAGACGCGAGCAGGACGGGAACAAAGTCTGACCGTGGCCTTATCGTATAAAGGGAGATGAAAGCGGAGCCGTGAATTCATCGGACTAAAATGCTCCATTTGTATGGATGCAAATAAAGGAAGACAATAAGCCCCTCTCGGGGTGGCGCTGCAGCTCGCTCCTGGATGAGAAGGACGAGAGTTCAAAGATTTCTCCTCAAAGGATCGGAGCTTTTTGAGCGGCGGGATGTTTGATCGCCGGCAACGCTCGGAAAAAGATTGACTCACAAAACTGTCTCGTAATCATAAAAATGTTTCTTTGTTATTCCATTTTGTGTCCCTTTTATATTTCATACAGCTGTCAATAAGGTTTCTGTGACTTCAACTCAAGTGTGCGTGTGTAACAAATAAGTCCAATAAAAGAGGAACATTTTCTGGCTGCTTGTGAGTTTCAAACATTAAACTCTTAGTGCACACTGAACTGAGTGTTCAAACATCCTGCTGAGTAAAATGTGACTGCTGAAAGCTGAAGTGGGAAGCTTTGTCAAAGTGTTAACACCAAAGCAGAGAAGTAGTTTGTTTGATGACTTTTAGCGTCCATGTTAGATTTTATTACCGCTCTGTGCAGGACACGATGTGATCTCCATTTCTCTGGGTCTGAAACTCTGATGACAGGTAAACAAGTGAGGGAGGAGACGAGTGCGTCTCTCGTTCCCTGGTTTGACTCTGACCCCCAGCCTTTTGCTTCATGTGGCCCCCAGGCTGCTGACCCACTTTGTCTTTTGTCTCTCTTCAGCTGTTCTATCAAACAAAGGCCAAAAAAAAAAAAATCGCTTTTACTCCGCAGGTCACACCTACACATTCACACCCTGATGGTAGAGGCTGCTGAGTAAAGAGTCCATCAGTATTAACTCATCCATTCATACACATTCACACACCGCAGACGAAGCAGCGGGAGCAACTTGGGGTTCAGCGTCTTGCCCAAGGACACATTGGACATGAACTGGGGACATAACCTTCTGGTTGAGAAACGACCGAATCTACCACTGAGCCACCGTTGATTTAAAGAAGCTGCAGGGATGTAGGATTTTCTTTTACATGCATGTAAAGCACGTCTTGTTTGAGCTCTGTGATAATTATTGTCTATGTTACAGTTTTGATGTAGTTTACTGTCATACTATCGCTCTGTGCAGGACAAGGCATCGTCGTTATCATGCTACCTACTAAGCTACACTTTTTAGGGGTGGGTTCCAACCATTCTGGGAATAAATAGGAAACATTTCATTTATTTTTTATTGTGAAACCCTGATGACAGATAAACAAGTGAGGATGGTGACATCGGCTCTGCTCAGTTTGTAGATAGTGCGTCTCCTGTTCTCGTTGTTTGGACTCTCTTTAGCTGTTTTGTGAAATAAAGGCCAAAAAAAGAATCTATGCAAAAAGAATCAAGAAATAAGGAGCGGTAGAGGCAGGGACGGTTGCTTACCTGGACCCGTCTGGTAGTTTTCTGTCGAACGAGGTGCTGCGTGGGATGGCCGCCTGGTGCTGCTGGAGGATCTGCTGGCACTGCAGGCGGTCGGGTCCCTGCGTGGGCGAGCCTCGGGAGAGAGGAGCTCCGGCAGCCGTGGGCACCCGATGCCAGGTGGTGTTTCTCCTGAAGGGCGTCTTGTACTCGCAGGGTGTTCCCTCGCTGTCGACCTTGTACTCCACCATGGGGATGCGGTAGAGCTCGGAGCAGCCCCTGAGAGGGAAGAGAGGGGGGGGGGGAAAGAAAAGAGTTTTAGAGAATGTGTCAAATCATTCTCCTGATTTGAAGTGATTGTGTTTCTTCATCTTTAGGAGATGGAGAGAGAGAGAGAGAGAGAGAGAGAGAGAGAGAGAGAGAGAGAGAGAGAGAGCGAGAGAGAGCGAGAGAGAGAGAGAGAGAGAGAGAGAGAGAGAGAGAGAGAGAGAGAGAGAGAGAGAGAGAGAGAGAATGACATGCAGGAAAGGAGCCACAGCTCGGACCTGAACCCGGGTCGCCTTCCTGGAGGACCACAGCCTCTGTACATGGGACGCGGACCAAACACCACACCAGAAGCCCCCAAATCATGAAACACACTGAAGTGAATCTTTCTATGTTTCTATGTCACCCAGCTCTTTACACCTTTTCTCTTTTCATGCCACAGTGTCAACATGCTTTAAATATATTACAACAAACAGGCTGGTGTTAAATAAAAAAAAAAGACTTCTTCCTGCTCGTCTGATCAGACGTGGACATCAGGTCGAATCAGAGTTGCGTCCCCAGCAATGGCCTGTTCTCTATTTCCTGATCAATCAATCTCAAGTGTTTGAATAAAAGGAATTCATATTTAACAGCCAAAACAATCTGTTTTAAAAAAGCCTTTGTCATCATTACATCATCATGATCGCAGTAACTCATAAATGACACATTGATTTTGCATGCGTATAATTAGCTAACTACATTTAGACTCTATAGGATCTTGCTTTAAACAGGCTGGTGATTATTAAACATGGCCGACCCTGATGACCTCTGTATAAACTGGAAGATGGAGACTGTGCAGCCTTTGTGTTACTGTGAATGAACACCAACGCAGTTAAAAACACGTAGCCTGAGAGAGGTATATGGGCATGTGTGTACCTGCATGTGCTGACATGTGCAGGGAGGGGTGTTATAGTGCAAACAGGAGGAAACACTTCATCCATTTGAACCGGGCTGAAAATCTCAGCTCCGTCCTCGTCAGCTGTGAGTCTTATCCTGAGTGCCTCCACTTTTCCTCCCTCCATCTCCGTCCCCATTAGAGCGAACAACAAGAGGATCTCAGGATGGACACGGCCTGTGATGTCATTTCATGCAACATTAATCTGTGAGGGGGGGCGAGGCTTTGTGTGTGGGGGTTTTCCAGGGTGTTGGGTCTGAGTGAGGATGCTCCCCTAGATCTTCAAAAGTATCTCAAGCATGACCCAAAGATTACAGCGACCTCCACCTGCAAAGTCTATTTTCCAGGGTTAGGGTTTGATGTGGTCGTATGTGTACACACAGCTGATTGCAGAGGCCGTGGTGGAAGGGGGGGGGGGGGGGGGGGGGGAGTATTCCTGTTCACTGAGACCTTTTCATCAAACTGGGCCACGGGCGGCTGGCCTGTTTACAGCCCACCAGAGCCGCTGGTGTTAGAAGATCTAACGAGAAGATCGTCTGTCGCTTCCTCCTCCTCCACCGTGTCGTCCCGTCTCTCACATCTGGTCATCTACAAGCTAATCTCATCCATGATGAAAGACCATCAATGGTATGCTCTACATACTCTTCAGGTTTCATGATTTATTTACTGAACATATGTAGCATGCATCACTGGTTTGATATGTGGGACAGTGAGAATATTGAGAGGCATAACAGCATCAGAGGATCAGAGACGTAAAATATAAAACCATGGATGTCAACAACAGTTTCCTGTGTGCCTTGAAGGAGAGATTTGGCATTTTGGCTTTCACCCTGTTGGTTTTCTGTCACCAGAAGTGAACATATTTGGACAAGAGGTCGGAGCCGGAGAGAAGGAATGGGTTTGCAAACACCAGTTTGTACTTGTAGCTGAATTAGCTGAGGTGACACATCTGAGGCAGACAGCTAGCTGCCCCCGTCTGTCACTCACAGAGGCCACGCCCCCTAATTCTACATCCCTTTAAGCCTTCATATAATGTAAACAAGTGAGTTGTATAAACATTCAGCCCGTACAGATGAAGAGAGAAATGAGCTCTAGAGACCCAAACTGTTTTTGTACCAGGATGTAAACATGTTTACTTCTGCTGTAAAGTTGGACATTTTAACATGGGGCCTGACTCACTGCGGGAGACAGACTCTAGTGGAGACTGGAGGAACTGCAGTTCATGGTCATTTGCATTGGCTTCATGTCCTGAATAAAATCGGACTGTGGAACCTGAGCTCTTTAAATCCCTCATAAGAAAAATACGCTTACAAGAGTGTTAAATCCCCCACCAATGCTGGTCAATTGTTTTTTTCTGAGAGCTGCTGACCCACTCATTACCTTGATTAACTGTGTGTGTGTGTGTGTGTGTGTGTTAAACCTCGCTCACAGCTTGTCAACAGGAAAAGGTCTCTGCTGTTCCTTTCTCTTTGCATCAGAATTTAAGATCTGACGATGATCTTAATTTTCCTCCTCAGAGGAGAATACTTAAGGCTCAGCTAGGAATCCTTTTGGCCTGCCGACTGTAGAGACGGCTTCTTGTTTGTCGTGTGTAGGGGGATTTGGACTGGCTGTGTATAAATCATAGAGAGCGAGCAGGAAACAAGTGTTTGGTCGACAGTTAAACTCGAGCTGGAGGCTTCGAGAATCCTCCATCAGGGCAGCAGTGAGACATAAAACAGTCTGCTTCCTCTTGCTGCTGAACTCTATAAATGAAACCATGGTGGTCAGAATAAGCTTATCGATACTTAAAACCAACATACGCTCAACTAAAACACAGCTACGTCTGACTTACTGGGGAATAATTTAGGAACACAACCTCCACCACTAGTTGGGTTTTGCAGTATTTATAAATGACAGCTCCTTCAAACCTCTGCTGCTGGATTCTTAACAAGCAAGAGTGAACAGATGAGCCAAGCTTCAGCTAACCATCAGCGGCTCCCAGAGTCTTCTTTTAAACGTCTCTGATGAAGTTTAAAGTTTTTATTTTATTATTATGTCATACATATATATGTAAGCCCCGCCCTCATGGACTTACACGACACCATGAACACCTCCAGGATCAGAGGAGGGTGTTTTTCATTGGCAGTAGTAGCAGATACTCTCCCACAGCACAAGAGGGACTTTGAGTGATGTGAGTGCGCAGTGATTGGTCCACCAGAAGAGCCCCTCCAGTGCCGCCAACCTCCATTTTTAAATCCCACTGTAAACGTTAGCTAATAACAATCAATAAAAACCTTTAAAATCATAATACATGGAAAGAAACACGGGCTAATGGAGCGAAAACGAAGTCCAGGCATGTTTGCTTATGTCACTTTAAGGTTCATATCAGCCATCACTATGGTTACGCAAATGCAGACTAAAAAAATAGTTTGATAACTCAACCGTCTCGCCTCATTGGCTGATTTTTTTAAACTTGTTAAAGGGAACTCAGGCCTAATTGTTTGCTTTTTATATCTTGATATGTTAATCTGGATTTGTGAGATAAATGTGGCTTTTATTAAAGAGCTATTTTCATAATCATTTAAAATCTTAAATAAAGAGCTGGTAGCAGTTTGTGGCGTGTTGGACGAGAACAATCAGCTCCTTCAGCCGGCGCTTCTTAAAGAATCACAGTAGATCAGAGTGACGGCGGGACCTTAGACCTTGGCCGGAGAGCTGTCGCTGTGATGACAGGCCAGAGACTGAGCCACATGCTAATCCATTCCCACCGTCAGCGTCAGTGTGGCAGCAAAGAGCCACAGAGGGGCTGACCTCCTGCCGCCCCGTTCAGACCGCTGAGACCAGGTTCATTTAAAAAAAAAAAAAGAAAAAAAAAAGGTGAGCTGAGGAGTTTAAAGAGTGTAGAGGAGAAGGAGGTTGAAAAGAAAAGCTTTTCACTGATTTCTTTGGAAACTGATCCAAAGGAGAGAGAAGAGGAGGAGAGCACGGGGGAGTGACAAGGAGAGAGTGCAAGGGGGGAGAGAAAAGAGGAAAGCTTGCAGGGGGATTAATCTGAACTATTTGTGGTGCAGGTTCTGTGAGTTTTTGGGGGGCGAGCTCGGCTCTTTTTCACAGGGTGTTGGCATGAGAAGTGAGAAATCCGGCTTAGCTTCAGTCCAGATAAAAATCCATGATGACAAGTCTGATGACACTTCAAAGTAAAGGTCACAAGTGGACATCTGACGTCCACGGGGGACACTCATTATCAGCGGGGGGTGGGGGGGGTGGGGGGGAGAGAATCAGGTTACACACACACACACACTCAAACAGAATCTTTGTCATTATAAGCTTAAAGGTGCATGAACATAAACATAAAAAAGATCCATTTCTAATTTCACAGACTCTCATTTGTCTCAGTTTCTGGTTGAATGTTTTCTCATGAACATCCAAACTGTGTTTACTCCTAAAATATATGATCCCTGCATGTTCTGCACCGTCCCGTTTCACAGAGCTAATCTTTTTCACCTTCTCCTCGTTAGCTGGATACCCAGGCTAACATGTTGAACTTGTTTAAAGCCTTTTTAGAGCGATGACTGAAAAGCCTCTTCTATTGCTCTCTGCTCCAACCACATCCTTCCTGCAGTGTAAACAAATACAGCAGCAGGTTAGACTAATATTAGAGGCATATCTCCGCTGGCTTAAGGCTGAGCGGGCTAAAACCATTTAGGGCGTAAACAGCTTTAACAGAGTGTCTGCAAACAGTGCTAACAGGGCTCTCAAGGCTTCTCCTCTTCTTGCAAATTACATTTTAAAAAACAGTCGACCCCTTCAATCCTCGCTGAAAAATCAAACGGCAATCTGACGTTTTAAAACCAGTAAAGAGGACCCACTCTGCCTGCAGCCCCAGCATGAGCTTATGAAAACATTTTTCCTTGTCACAGTAGCAGTGTGGAGCCGGGCCACATTGTCTGGAGGTCATGAGACTCTTGTCCATTGTTGTTAGACTAACCCCCTTCTCTGTGGCCACAGGGGACTGACTGGGGGCGTCCGGGCCCCCGCTGAATTCCTTTCCTTTGAGATAATAGCGGAGAAACTCGAGCACTTTATTGTTGACTGCAACACTTTAGAAAGCTCAAAGACGCAGCGGCCAAAAAGAGTCGAGGGTCCTCGAGATTCTTCACCTAACCTCTCACCTCTCGGTTTGTTGGAGCCTTGGGAGAAAATTCACAGAACCCCAAGACGGAGAGGGAGTCTTTTGGTTCTCATGGCCTGACAAAGAGAAAGCAGGTTTTTTAGAGACTCCCGAATTTGGCTTTAAAAAAGTGAAAATGAAAAAGAACGTGAGAGGTTCTCTAGTCTGAATATAGACATTTCAGCTCTTCACGGTTATGTAAATAAGACCCCACACAGCAGAGAGAGAGAGGGTCACTGTGGACTTTGGTGGCTTTAAGTAAGAAGATGAAATCTCCCAGTGAAGCTCAGCAGCTCGGGCCAGCATAGTCTTCTGCTGTAATACCTGCTAATCTGCCAAATGCATGTGCTAGCGACACCATATATGGGTCAAGCTTAATGCATAATGCATCAAAGAACCCATTAAGGACATACAGCATGATATGATGAATCCTTATGTGCACAGTGTAATGCAGCATGAGCATCCATGAGGCCGTCTTTATGCGCCGTCTGATGCATCCTCACAGCGCTGCGACTGAAGCCGAGCCAGATGCCTTCAAACTGGCACACACACACACACACACACACACACACACACACGGCGTCAGAGAATGCCTCCCCGTCCTGAAATCACTCCTCCAGGGAGCCGGCCGCGCCATCATCGACACACAGAACCGGTTCTTGGAAGATGTCCGTGTTGTCTGCTTTCTGCCTCCCTGAGCAGCGATTATGATTTGTATCATCGTGTATCATCGCAGATCGAGGTAAGAGGATTAGACGCCCGTTCTGCCAGAGAGGCTGCTGTGTTGGATTCACAGACGAGCCACGTTAGCTCACCATCTGGGGGAGCAAATATGTTCGTCCCCCCGGCTGCCAGGCCTCGATGCAAAGTTTGAACACAGTTCGACACGCACATACTACACCAGCTTTGATATACAGACACAGGAATACACAAAGCACCCGGAAATTTGGCTTAAAAGGGTAAAAACAACAACAAACATATCACAGATGAAAGTCTCCATCAAGCATCCACAAACATCACAGTATGAAGAAGCATTAAAGCATAAATTTATCTTTCTGGATTTTTTTTAAAAGCGGCTCACACTCCATTATTGACAGCTTCAATGTTTACTTCAAGAAAAAAAAAAGATACTCATAAAAACAGAAACTCAGAACATTTACTGTCCTCCACTGGCTGATAGAAACATCATATTAAGGGCGCGGTCACACTGGTCATCTGTACCGTGCTGTACTCAAGCACGATTGCCCCCCCGCTGCGCCATACCCACGCTGCCTAAAAGCACGATCACCTCTTGTACATAACGTGAAGCGTGCTCAGTTTACAAACAGGCGGACGAGACAGAGAGAGAGAGAAAAAGAGACGCGCAGTCAAGTCAAGTCTGCACATCAGAGAAAAAAAAACAGAGAGCCTGACAGCTACTTTTCTGACTTTGCAGCTTATTTTAAGCCATTTTAATCAGACACAGCCATAAATAAATAAATAAAATAGACGCGTGGCCACATCGGAGAACAACACAGAGAACATGACAGCTACTTTGTGTCTCATATTGTGTCATGTTAGTTAGATACAGCCATGAAACTCTGGATTTCTCCATAATGAAGGCTGTCAGTGTTGTGTACCCGCGTGCTTGTGCTCATGCATGAAGTGTACCGTGCTGAAGCACACCTCTCCAAAGTGTGCCAAAGACAAGGAAGTGTACCGTGCCTGAGCACGATACGGAGCGGTCACATTGATCTAACGAACTGGACTTTAGCGTTGAAGTGTGCTTGGGCACGGTACGGATGGCCAGTGAGACCGCTCCCTAAGAAGCCACACATCATATTAAAGGTCATATATTCTCCTCATCTTCATCCAGTTTAAATAAGTCCCAGAGCTCCCCAAATCATGTCTATAAACCCCTTTATTTCAGCCCTGCTCAGAACAGCCTGTTTCTGTGTCTGTACCTTTAAATATGTAAATGAGCTGTGTCTGACCACGCCCCTCTCTGGAAGGGCTTGGGTGTCTCAGTCTTTCTCGCTCCATGTTCTATTGTTTACAGTGAGAAGGCAGACTCAGAGTGCAGAACAAACACCTAGCTGTGGGAGTGTCACCCACCTGGGGGAGGGGTTACTGCCCTTTGTGATGTCATGAAGGGAAAATCTCCAAACGGCCTGTTTGAGCACACATTTTCTGAAAAGTGGAGCAGGCAGATGACGGAGAGGATGGACTTTTTTCATTATTTGGGGGTTTGTAGACAGACTAGGCTTAGCTTTATAACCGCACATTCATCCACAGGTGAATAATTGAGTTAATGAGTCAACAACAGGAGGATCACATTGAAAGGAGAAAGAGGAGGAAGTGGAGATATTCTCTCTGCAGACTGTCGAGTCATTCTGCTGAGGTTTTCTGACACAAAGTGAGAGGAGCGTTAGCTCGGACACAAATCTGTCAGCCTGAAGCAAAACCAAAACAAAGCTGTCGACAATTTGACCGTCACAGAGTGATGGATGTGAGCGCTCCGTCTCTCACAGACACAACGAGCAGCTGTGTTTCGGAACCAGAGATTCACACACGACTTCAACTCTTCCTTGCTCAAGAGCTCGTCTACAACATCTTTGTATAAAATACAGCGTGATCTGATTCAATACGACGGAGCCTCTCCATGGGGGTGTGTCTCTAGAAAGCCCAACACTCCCCCACTAATGGGTGAAGAGATGAACTGGCGAGGTTAGAAAAAAAAGCAATCTGGAAATGAGAGCTGTCGGACAAAGAGAGCGAGAGATGAGCCATTAATCAAAAGCGCTCCTCTCATTATCATTAGTGAGAAACGCTGACTGCCCGTGTCTGTGACTCCACAGGCCTGCTGGAAGTTTCTCCTGCAACAACACCACGTCAACACAAAGAGAGAGAGAGAGAGAGAGAGAGAGAGAGAGGGGGGGGGGGGGGAGAGGAGAGAGAGAGAGAGAGAGAGAGGGGGGGGAGAGAGGAGAGAGAGAGAGAGAGAGAGAGAGAGAGAGAGGGGGGGGGAGAGAGAGAGGGGGAGAGAGAAAGAGATAGAGAGAGAGACAGAGGGCGAGAGAGAGGGAGAGAGAGTAAGAGATAGAGAGAGAGACAGAGGGCGAGAGAGATAGAGAGAGAGGGAGGGAGGGAGAGAGAGAGAGAGAGGGAGAGAGACAGAGGGCGAGAGAGAGAGAGAGAGACAGAGGGTGAGAGAGAGGGAGAGAGGGAGAGGGCGAGAGAGAGAGAGGGCGAGAGGGCGAGAGAGGGCGAGAGAGGAAGAGGGGGAGAGAGAGAGCGTCCTCTGGAGGGAGAAAAACAGAAACCTCTGTGCTTCTACAAAAAGAGAATGTAAGCATTTCTTTATGCTAATCGTCTCAGACAGGAGAGCAAATGTCAAACTCATTCATCACAAAAAAAAACTCTTCTATTAGGAGTTCATACAGTTTGGAAAGAACAAAAAACTCTGATTCTGCAGAGAGTTCAGGAATACGTTCTTTACTTGAGCATTTATTTTGACGGTTTCTTTTACGTCTTAGCTCAAATGTCTCCACATTTTCAAAACAAGCCGAGCTTCAATGCATTTCTTTTTTCTGCAAACTGCACGTCCCCGACTTCACATAAAAACAGAAGACACAGCACAAAAAGAAGACCTTTTCTTGGTGTTTTCATGAAGGCACATCATGAAAGATGAGCAATAAGAGGAAGACAACGTCTGGATGCTTCAAGAAGTGAAGAAAATCCTTCAATTTTCATACTGTGAAGACTTTTCAGAGCCTGGATGGAAAACTTTTAGTGCAAGAAACCAGTTACAGACCAACTCTGACTTCACCAGAGTCTATTTTAAAACACCTTTCTGTAGTTCTGCATGAACAGATCTAAAGTTTGTCTTCACCTCCTGTGAACTAACCGCAGCTTAAGGAACGCCTCTCATCGTCTGTAGATTTTCATTCAGGTGTCAGATTTCAGATGAAAATAAGTAAAGAAACGAGTGTGTTTACCTCCTTGGTGTGCCGTCCTCATGCGGCTGGATGATGACCACTTTGACGCTGACGGACGTGCGCAGCAGGTCGATCATTTGCTCGTGTGTCAGAGTGGCGACGGCCACCTTGCAGATCTCCACCAGCCGGCTGCCCTGCCTCAGCCCGGCCTTCCAGGCGAAGCCGAAGGGCTCCACGTCGGCCACGATGCCTTCAAAGTTCACGTGGAAACCGAGCTGCCCGAGGCTGTTCCGACGCAGGGTCATCTCTGACGTCTCACAACCTCTGGTGGTGATCTGGAAGAGAAAGAAAAACGTTTTATTAGAGACAAAAGAGGACGATTATTCGGGGCGCTGGTGGCGCAGTGATTAGAGCGCACGCCCCATCGGCCCAGGTTCAAATCCGACCTGTGGCTTCTTTCCCACATGTCATTCCCTACTCTCTTACTCCCTGATTTCAGACTCTATCCACTGTCCTATCTCTCTAATAAAGGCACAAAATGTCCAAAAACAAATCTAAAAAACAAAAAAAAAACGACGATTATTCATCTTCTGCACAAACAAGAACAGTAAAGAGGAAAGAACTGGTGAAGGAGAGAGGATGGTTATAAGATTCTGTTGTCCTGTTTTGTAAAACATTCATGTTTTCTGAGAGATCTGAGCAGCTTTTCTAACAGAAACACACGAGGAAAAAGATGAAAGCAGGAGCGTGTTTGTTTGGCTAATTCAGAGAAGCATTCCAAATGGAAGTTAATGAGAGGGCACATCACAGAGCTAACTGAATTAGCCTCAGCGCTGCACACAGACAGCTCGACACACATGTCCGTGCACACATGAATACACACCTGTCTATAAGGAAACACTAACTTTAGCAGCTTGTGGTTGTGAGGGGGGATTAGGATCAAATTGAACGCCGAGATACCGATTTGTCCACAGGACTAAGTCTATTAACCCGGGTTCACTCATAAAAAGACTCAACGTTTATACGCCCACGTTTAATCTGCATCAACATGCAGCTGATGAAAACACTCGTTCACATCCTAAATCTTTTCATCCTCTCGTTGCCGCTCTGGACTCCGCAGCCACAGACTTGAGACTTCACCCATTGGGTTCTTGGAGGACGGCCACGCTCGTCCAATTGCGTGCTTGGATGAAACTAAAAGGTTGGTTCTGGTCCAATCATGTCCCTGCATGCAAATCAAGTTGCTCACGTTGCTCAGTGGTGGTTAAGCCGCTGCTTTAATGAATTTCAGGTTCAGCTAAAGTTCAGGCAACCCCTCTCGCTTCAGCTGCAACATTTCAGTGAATCACGCAACCAGCAGACGGAGGTAAAAAAGAGCAGAAGCAGCTCATCCCCGAGTTCACCCTGATGACATGAAGTGAGTGAGTTTATGTAAGGCTGTAGGTACACTGCAGCACCGGTCGTTATTCCTCTTCACTTTCATGTGACACCGATGAGGAGAAATCTCACACTGCATCCAATCAGCTTTTAATCAGCCGTCTGATTAGTCCCGCTTTAGTTGTGGGTGAGTGCCTCGGCTCGCCTCAGAGTGGCAGCTGGTTTCATGGACACATTAACTCAGACTGCAGCCTGTCAACACTCGGCCAGATTCTCACACAGGCAGAAATCCAACCCGCTGTGAGAGAGAGAGAGAGAGAGAGGAGGCCCAGGCAACCGTGATGGAGCCCGCAGTGAGACACCTCCCTCAAACTTCATTAAAGAGTAACTAAACCCTAAAACCACTTTTTTCAACTATAAACCTCTGTATTTGAGTATTAAGTAGTGTTATGGATCAATCCAAGTCCCAATCTCGACATTTGAGTACAAAGTATTGAAATTTGAAATATTGTGTTAGAAATGTGCAGAGTGTCTGCCCTTCAGTTTGAAAAACTCTAACGGCTGTGTAGCGTACAGTATGATGTAGGAGTACAGCCCTACGTCACCAAACCTATAAAACCCTCGTTACCCGACTCTGCGAACTGTGGGGACTCAAGTGTGTGTGTGTGTATTTGTGTGTGTGGGGCAAACATTGTATCATGTTGCGGCTGATAACGTGAGTGGGGGAGTTTGCCCCCCCTCCCTCTCTAAGTTGATACATTCTCCTGATTATTCTGCTCTGGTCCCCGGCATCATAACATGCCTCTCGCTCACACCTGCCGAACACACACTCTCTCTCTCCTCACTCGCTCCCCCCACACACACACACACACACACACACACACACACACACACACACACGCGCACTGAGCCCTGAGCCTGAGTCACTGTGTGTGTGTGTGTGTGTGTGTGTGTGTGTGTGTGTGGCAAACACTGTATCATGTTGTGTCTGATAAAGGCGGGAAGGAGTGAGTGGGCGACTTCACCCCCCGCCCCCCTCCCTCTCCAAGTTGATACATTGACGTTCTAAATGCATTCTTTGAAATTCCAGGGTAGAGCAGTAGAGCTGAAAATATGGGGTTTAGTTACCCTTTAAGTGAGGACAGGAGACGGGCCCTGGTTCTGGTGTGAGAGAACACGAGGAGTGAGAGATGAAGTTCTTCAAATTTCACTTTTAACAACGACTCAAACTATGACGCAAAGCAAACCACAACTGTGATCGTAATAACTATAAATACTGCACAATGTATGTTCTCTTTGCCTATCAATATGTTTATTATTGTTTATTTCTATTTGCATGGTTCCTGTTTCCTGTAACCTGCATGGGAGTACAGCTAGCATTCCTGCTAATCATGTTTACAGCCTCACAGACTGTTTCATGGACTCTCATATTGACAGTCTGTGGTACATGTGTCCGGCTGACCAACATGTTTCCTCACACGTCTAAACGATTGTTGACGTTAAACTACAGCGCTGCCCCGAGGAAAACGAACGTCGTCTGATGTGTTGTCATGTGGAGTTGTTGGTGTTGACCTTCAGTCGGAGTCTGACAGTCAGAAGAGGATCTGACAACGACGACACGCTGTCATTAACGTCTGAGTCGAGCGAGTTAACGAGGAGAGAGGAGATGACGGTAAACTCACAGATGACACAGTGATCATTTAAGATGCTGATTAAAAAGCAAACAGTGATTGGACTTTGATATTTCCAGACTGAGCATCATGTGTGAACACAAACAGCTGAATGTTTGAGTTTCTCCTCCAGCCTCCTCGTATTTATTCTGCAGAAAGTCAGAGTGAGCTGATGTGAGAACGCAGCAGGATATAATCAGGAGAATTCACCTGGAGCGAGTGGGAGGGGGTGGTGACGTTTATTCCCTGTGATCGCTGCACGACCATAGACTGTCTGCACGCCACCTCTACCATCTCTGTGCTCTAATGAACCTGCTGCATTATGTTTCCTGTTCTCCAGGATGTTCTTCTCCACTCTTTAGTTCACATTGAGATTCTCTTCAACTACACAGCATTGATAGAAAGACACATATTCTCATTGTAGTGTTGTATAGAGGACTCTGCTGCTTCTTACCTCAGGAGATGGGCATGAGACAAGGCTTCTTGACTTTCATGTCAACCTCTTTTTTGCATCATGTTTTGGGAGTGCATGTGTGAAAACAGCTTAAGAGACTCAGACTTCTTTATGCAAGGAACTAAAAACGAGAATAAAAAGCACCAAGCCAAGACGCCTTGTCTCATAAAGGCTGAACACCCGGCCGCCCAGCTCAGCGACACCCTGGAGAGCTCGACGGTATCACAAAGCTTTTAGTTGAGCTCTCACATGAGGCTCCTCTGTGTGCGTTTCTGTGGGCAAACTGTTCCCTCTGGTTCACATGACATCACAGATCCGGCAGCCTGTAAATCCTCTAAATGAAACACGACTCGAGTCGACGTTGCGGACACCTTTGGGATAAAGTTTGCACCGTCAGCTCGAACCCGACTGCATCGACTGCTGCAGCTTCACCGTCTCATTGTGAGCTTTAACTGTAACAAAACTCTCTCAAATCCCCGGGGGTGAGAGGACAGAACATGTGAGGGGATATTAGCATACTGAATGAGGAGCCGATGTCCTTTGGCTAATCAGAAATGCTAATGTATCCTGCTCTGTCCTTTCTCATGACGAGCCGAGACGCTGAATGACATCCGTGTCCTTTAAAGATGAATTATGGTAAATTCTTCAGCAGGCTCTCAAGACTTCAGAGGTGCACATTTACTTTCTGACTACTTTCTGGGCTCTTTGGGGGGAAATCGCCTGTAAGCGTGCAAGAATCTCAGCCTAAACTCCTCAAAATGATGCAGTTTGCTCGTGTTTTGATCACAGAATGGATGCTAACACAGATCATATCCCGGCTTGTTTCTCTTTGGGAGAACTGAAGACTGTTAGAAGTAAACCATGGAAGCAGAAATAAGGCCATGCACAGCTCAGGCTTGGATTTCAGGAATCAAACTCTCTCTGTTTGATGGAAACAAAGAGCTGCCTGATTAGAGGTTCAGTAAACAAACCGTGGAAACTCGAGAGGAACAGCGAGCTTATACAGGAACACAAGCAGCGGAAAGAAAAGGCACGGGATGCCAGCTCCCGGGCGGAGGAGGAACCAGGTGTTTTCATCTATTTTCTCAGAGCCACCTGACCACAAAAAACCCACGATACATCTGAAGCCAAAGGAGTCGTATAGATGGAAAAAGCAGGACTAGAAAACGGGGATAAGAGGAGAACTTGGGCTGAGTGGCTGAGCTCTGTGTCCTCTATTCTTAGTCTGTCTGCCCCCAAAAAAGTCTCTGTTTCCTCTCCTCGCCTTTAAAACTGGGTTACTGTTCTGTTTAAGAGGCCTCCTCCCCCTCCCCCTCCCCCTCCTACCTGCACCCAGATATCTGAAACATTAAGAACACTTCAGATCACATTATCGTTAATCTACAAGCCCCATTTCCACCAAAAGTCCCAGAAGCATATTTTTAGGACCTGAAGGTCCTTTAAAGCAGACAGGGAGGGGGGGATTCTCAAGATGTTGTCTTCTGAATGTGGAACGACTGACATGACAACCCCGTTTTCAGAGCATCGTTGCAATCTTTTATCGACTAAAAAAAAAAAAAAAAAAAAAAAAAAAAAATCGGCCATCGCTGAGACTTAAAGTTATTCTGTGTACTTTCTGCTCCGCAAATCTTCCAAAAACTACAAATGCTCGGCTAATCAGAAATGTTTGTCGACCAAGGGCCACGGTCAAAGTCCCTGCACTTTCAAAAACATCCATTTCCCCCGTGCACAAATCTTTTGGGGGTTAAATAAAGCCTGTTAGACTTCATTCTGAGCCTGGCCCCCGCATTGGAAACCCCTCAAGTTCCTCCAAAAGCCCCTGGTCTCAGGGGAAGGTTCCTGCAGGGGAAACACAGCTTTTCCCTGCGTTAAACAATGTGTCAGCTGCAGGAGGAGGTTTTGTTATTTTTGAATGAAAACACTACGATGTTTGATAATAGTTTACCCTGAGCTGGAAAAACATCTGTACTCGTGTGACTCAGACGTTTGGCCGTAAAGCTCATCTGATTCTGAGTGATGATCCAAAGAAAGCAGGAGGTCTGTAATCCTCTCTGGACTCTGTGGACTTCACAGTTTCACATTGAAGTGACGCTCCTGTCCCTGAACAACCCAGACGGGACGGGGAAATATTCTGCAAGGAGCAAAATAAAATAAAACTGTGGAGTTGTGAGTCGAGTTGCGACACATCAGACTTGACAGGATGGATATAAGTAAGGAAAGCATCGGTTCTGCTGAAATAATGGTGAAATCAAATAACACGGCTTGTGGTCAGAAGTAAAGCTGCGATGGTAAGGGCAATATTTTCAGAATGCATTGTTCCACCGCAGAGAGACCACAAATATCCCAAAGTCAAATACCTCCCTGCTCCATTTAAAGTCAAAGCCGCCATTTTCTTCCCATGGCGTGCAGCTGCGTGTGAAAACAGTCAGAAGAGATTTACTGAGTGATTCTGAGGATAGATCACACACCATGTTTTACTGGTGTTACTTACAGTTTAGTTTGTTGGCTGGATTTAGTAAAGAACAATAAAACTCAAACTGTTAAGCTAATAAAAAGTTAATGACACAGGGGTCTCTATGGTGGCCCAGCAGGACTAAAAGCATGAACCAGGATCCACCCAACGTTTCTCCCAACTAACACTACGTCTGTTGGACAGAGACGAGACGAGCTCATCGAGCTAACCACTGTGACATCTCTGATATGTACGACAAAGAGAGGAGCATCATTTAAAAGAGCAACCAAAGCTGAAAGAGTGGCCAAGGCTAAAAGAGCGACCAAGGCTTAAAGAGCGACCAATGCTTAAAGAGCGACCAATGCTTAAAAAGCGACCAATGCTAAAAGAGCGACCAAGGCTTAAAGAGCGACCAATGCTTAAAGAGGGACCGAAATGGTGAAAATGAACTGACCATGCATAAGAGAAACAGTCTGGATTTTCTTTAAAATACGTTTCTCCCAACTAACACTACGTCTGTTGGACAGAGAAGAGACGAGCTCATCGAGCTTACCACTGTGACATCTCTGATATGTACGACAAAGAGAGGAGCATCATTTAAAAGAGCATCCAAAGCTGAAAGAGCGGCCAAGGTTTAAAAAGAGCGACCAAGGCTTAAAGAGCGACCAATGTTTAAAGAGCGTCCAATGCTAAAAGAGCAACCAATGCGTAAAGAGCGACCAATGCGTAAAGAGCGACCAACGCTTAAAGAGCGACCAATGTTTAAAGAGCGTCCAATGCTAAAAGAGCGACCAATGCGTAAAGAGTGACCAATGCTAAAAGAGCGACCAACGCTTAAAGAGCGACCAAGGCTAAAAGAGCGACCAAATCTGAAAGAGTGACCAAAGCTAAAAGAGAGATCAAAGCTAAAAGAGTGACTAAGGCTAAAAGAGTCACCACATCTGGAAGAGTGACCATGGCGAAATGAGCGACCGAGGCTGAAAGAGGGACCGAAATGGTGAAGATGAACTGACCATGCATAAGAGAAACAGTCTGGATTTTCTTTAAAATACACACCAACGTGCAGAAGATATAGTCCTTGTCGCAGCAGCCGTGGGTTTGAATCTGACCCCGGCTCTTTGCTGCACGTCATCTCCCCACCCTCTCCTCCCACTCTCTCTCTTCAGTTGTCCTTCTAATAAAGGCAAAACTGGCCCAAAAACTATCTTTTGTGGGATGGCCAAACGAAGCACTTGAGCTCTGAACACCTGCAGTAAAAACTTAATCTGGTGTCTGGAATAAAGAGACATGATCAACATGTTTGAATAAACACTGTTTCTGCCCTGGATACAACGAGGACAGAGAAGGAAGCTGCAATCTTTTGTAACGAGGACAAATGGCTGCAAGCTCGCCGTAAAAACCTAATTATGACGAGCAGCCTGAAGCTCTTACCACCTGTGTTTTCATGTGTTTTATGAAGCAGACTCATTAATGAGGATGCAATTTGTTAATCTTTTATAAGTTTTAAGATTCAGATCATAATTAAATAAAGTAACTGTCTTAAAATGTTGTTTTCACGGCTCTGAATCATTGAACACACTAATCAGCTATCGTTTCTTTTAGCTTTAGCATTTAATGATTTCTGGCCGAGACTTCCTTCTCCAGTCGTCGGCTTTGTTTCAGTCTGAAGAGCAACTTGAGAAAGTGAGAATGGAGTTAGAGTAGAGAGATGACGTCTGTTAACTCAACTTTGTCTGCTCACAGAGATGACTAAGAGCTACAAAGGTTTACGATAATAACCAATGAGATCCAGAATGACTGTGGATTACATTCTGCCTGTTTTGTTCTCCACACAAACAGCGTGCAGACAAACTCTGGACAACAATTACAAACGGAAACCAGATCATGTCCAACACTTAACACCATGTACCATACAGATTCTGTGATTATCTGCAGAAACTGTAACTAAAGATGTGTGTGTGTGTGTGTGTGTGTGTGTGTGTGTGTGTGTGTGGGGTACAGAAAAGGTATGTCAGTATCTAAACGTGCTGTGTTCTGTGGGGTGGATGCAGAGGCGCTGCTTGTCAACAGGCAAGGCAGGCAACTGCTCGGGGCCCCAGGCCAGTAGGGGGGGCCTTGAGGGCCAACAAACTTTGCACCACAGCAGCGGCTTAATATGTGAAAAATGTTCCAATGACAGTAGGAAACACCCTAAGGGGGCCCCTTCTGACAACACATATCCTTGTTGCCCTGCAAAGGCACAGCATGCATTGCTGTTTTGAAAACTAAAGACCAAAGAAAGAAAGAAAATGAAGAGGAGTAAGCGTAGGAACACTGGTGGTGATAAACGCTGTTTGGAGGCCCCCTAATGAATTTGTGGATGGAATGTTTTAAAAGCTGATCATCATCATTGTTCTCTGAAATCTTCTTGCAGAATGATTTAGTTCTCATACTGACGACCTGACCTATAGGGGATCATCTGGACCTCTGTGCGGTCTTGTCCGGCTTTCATTAAGACATGTGAGATGACAGAGATTATTACAGCTCAGACTTTAATGAATCTTACCTCCAGTCTCTGCACCATCTCCCGGATGTCCTCCCCACAGTTGTCGTGAGCACACAGCATGACACACTCCCCGCGCTCGTAGAAGATCTTAATGCTCATAATCCCCGAGGTCCACCCGATGACGTCCCGACAGGAGCAGTTGAACACCACGTTTTTAGACTCCTCCTCGATCAGCACGATGAACTCGTTAGATATGCCGAGCAAACAGTCCACGTCCGCCGACTGGCCGAAGTCCCGCGCCCGCACGCTCCAGGTGACGGCTCCCACGCTGAGCAGATGTGCGTCCTTCCTTGGCTTCACCTTCTCCTTCTTCTTGGCGCCCAGCGTGATGAAGCTGAACTTGACGGCGTTGTCTATCGTCGTCGTGCTCACAAAGTTCTCGGCCAGGTCCTTCAGGTACTCCTGCCGCGTCCGAGTCGCCATCGCCCGGAACTTCTCAGACTTGTGCGCTGCGTTTTCGCCGTTGATGACCTTGGCGAGCAGGAAGTCCCTGAAAACGGCCGACTTTGGGAACGTTACAGACTTGGGAATGGGAGGGCCGAACGGAGGCACGTCTTTAGACCTGGACACGGACACGCTGGAGACACAGGAAGGAAATATTAATAACATGAAGTGGGAGCCGCTCAGAGAAACATAAGAATATGAAAGTGTGACTTTAATGAGAAACTATTTCAGTGTTCATTTGTGTTGAACAGCAGCTCAGACTAATCTCTCTCTGTTCAACACATGCTCTGTTATTAAAATGAGCCGTCTTGACTTCACTATCCGTCGCAGAGAGAGTCGTAAGTTATAATTTCAAAGTGTCTCTGAAGATAATAACTGTATCATCACCTAGCAGATCAAACGAACCACAGGCAGCTCTCAGCAGCCTATTATTATTATTCTTTTAAATGAAGTGCCCTTAAAAGTTCATGGAGAGCCATTTGGCAAGAAAAGATTTATGCAGAGCACATCCATAGATAAGCACGTTCCCATAAATCGTCTGAAGGGATATTATTCTGCATCAAGTCCAGAGGTAAGGAGTGAAATATCTGAGAGCGAGAGAGAGAGAGAGAGAGAAGGAGAGAGAGAGGGGCAGAGACAGAAGGAGAGAGAGAGCGAGAGCTCTGCAGCCTGCAGTAATCTCCTTACCTGTAGCAGACGTTATCAGTGCACGGGTTGTGGACTTTGACGATGACAAACACATGTTGGAAATGAGAGCGGATGTGTTTGGGAGTGAAGGGAAGGGCCCCAGGCTCCTGGAACACGATGGTGACGATATCATTCCCGATGTGCCGCTTCCTTAGTAACTGCAAAAGAAGGTAGAAAGAAAAAGAGTCAAAGACAAGAAGAGGAGGGTCGTGTGGAGGAGGTGAATGGTATGTGTTAGGTCGAGAGTGCAAAGATTTAAAACCCTGCATTCTTTCTTTCAGATAAGATCAGCTCACTTCTGCCATTGAAATATTAAAGGTTATAAAGACGAAAAATATATCGCTGTGTTTTAGCAGATGACTGCTCCATTTACGCAGCATCTGATGGCATCATGGTGTGGAAAGGTATGCCTATAAACCCCTCTATTTCAGCCCTGCTCAGAACAGGCTGTTTCTGTGTCTGTACCTTTAAATATGTAAATGAGCTGTGTCTGACCACGCCCCCTCTCTGGAAGGGCTTGGGTGTCTCGGGCTTTCTCGCTCCATATCCTATTTCTTACGGTGAGAAGGCAGATTCAGAGGGTCAGAACAAAAACCTAGCTGTGGGAGTGTCACCCACCTGGGGGAGGGGTTACTGCCCTTTGTGATGTCATGAAGGGAAAATCTCCAAACGGCCTGTTTGAGCACACATTTTCTGAAAAGTGGAGCAGGCCAAAGAAGGAGAGGATGGACTTTTCTCATCATTGGGGGGTTTGTAGACAGACTAGAGACACATATTAGAGTTAGAGAAACACAGTGAAGTGGATTTTAAATAATACGGGCCCTTAAATTTTCAGGATGTCAAACTGGAAAATGTGGAAATGTCGAAAATCAGACGTTTAAATTGAGATAAATATCTTTTTGAATGAAGGAGGCGACACAGTTTTTTTGCTGGAGCAGACATTTTCCCTCCAAACCTAATTCATCCTGCCTGCATTGTTGTGTCGAGCAGGCGGTTAACCTCGATCTGTGGCCTGTATGAAGTCGTCAGAGAGGGTCAGAAAGAGCCCGAAACAACCGGGATTAGAGGGGACAGAGGTGAATTGAAAAGGATGAAAGGATGAGAGCTGGAAGATTAGCAGCGGGGATTAAATTAAACTATTCCACTCCATGAAATCCAACAGGAGGAGCAGGGAAGGAAAGAAGAAGAAAAACATTCACATCCCGCCAATGAGACGTTTGACATGCTGACGGATCGCATATCTCCGCACTCTCCATCCGTGCCACATTACTTGGTATCTTCACCATTAAATTCTCTGCAGAGTCGAACCCGCAGGTTTTTATTATGGGCTCTAAAAATACGCCCATACATTCAGCCATCGCAGCTTTATGGGGGCCGCCGCTCCACAGCTACATCCACTTAATTCCACTTGTTAGCGCAGACAGACACAGAGGCCCCGTCTCAAACCGCGACAGGTTCCAGCCCCTGGGGATGCATTGATTAAAAAACCCTACTATGGGGTACAGTTACCATGGCAACACTCATGCTTTCAACTGATAGGTCATTACTGTGGCAAAATGAGCCTCAGAGGGAGACGGGAAAGAGAGCGAGATTGAGGGATTGAAGATATCCTTAAAGGGAAGCTGCTCGAGGACCGCCATCACCACACACACAGAAAAACAAACATGGAGGTCTGCCGGAGGAGAGAGGGGGGAAACGATGTGTTCACTGACCTGCTGTCTGTTGTTGGGCGTGTGGGGGAGCATGGTGGACACGTGAAACATCAGCTCGTAGTCCTTGTAGGTGGTGTAGAGGGAGTGAGTGCCCGTGGAGTCGGCTGTAACACAGGACAGAAAGGTTATGATCTCAGAACTCAGATTTATTTATTCTGCAGGCCGGGCATGTTAGCAACAGGTTCACATATTTTTACATCTTCTGTGTATGTAAGTCGTTTCTTATTGTGTTTACATGGAAAGTCGAGACGCCTCATCTTAACGTGCACAACATTCATACGACCAAAACGGCCGTGTGGGGGTGCCTTAAAACTGCCTTCCCTTCTCTGGTCCAAACAAATCCAGAGCATTCAGGAGCAGAATCTAAAGTTAGAAGGAGGACATACTGGCTGCTGCATTGTTGTCAGAGAAGCCAGCACTTCAACATAGCATGTTTCCTTAATGTCTGATCATATAGTAAGGTCACTTTATCATCTCACTCACTACACATCTTACTGATTGAACCTTTAAAACACAAAGAAAGGAGAGATAGAGGCGGAAGATCAAATAAAAAGGGAATAGATGAAGCTTCAGTGCAGACTAGCAGTATGCTGGTGATGTAACTGAATAAACAGGATATAGACTTTATAAAAAATGAAGAACAGGAGAACATCTGCACTCAGCAGCATTGGGAGTGTGTGGGCTGCGCTCTGTTGAAAGTGTGTTTTATCTTACTCTTGTTATCCAGCTGAGCTCTGTACTTTGTGAAGCCTTTGAGCCGCACCCTCTGGCCGAGCAGATCCAAGAACTCCTCAAGAGCCGGACCGGCGCTCTCGTTGTTGTACATCTCCTCCTCCGTGCTCTGCCCCGCCTTGCAGTAAAGCACCCCCACCTTGTGCTGGAAGCTCAGCTGGATGGGAAACACAAACACACACACACACACACACACACACACACACACACACACACACACACACACACACACACACACAGTGAGTATCACGTCCTCTCACAGCACTCATCGTGTACATTATTCACTCAGAATGTGAGAGAGCCCGCTTTCCATCATGTCACAGCTAATGTGAAGACTTTCAGAACCCTTGGAGTAAAGAGCTGAAATCCCCTTCACTGAAGCCGGGCTGTGAACTCTGAGAGGAGCATAAATCAAAGCGAGCTAATAGCCGCTACTTAAGAGCGGCTGGGGAGCGACCAGGGAGTGAATTACAAACTTACTGAGAGATAGTTTGGATTAAGGCGGAAAACTATAAACTTCCAGCAAAAGCATTTTAATCCTGTTTAAAAAAAATAAAACATCCATAAGCAATATTTTGTTTGGATAAGTCTTCCCTCGAGAGGAGAAAGATTCGTAAGAGGCACTGAAAGGAAACAACGCTGATCCCCCCCGACAGCCCTCTAATAACTCTCTGAATGCACTCATTACTCCACAAACAACGTTTATTTATGGAGCTCAAAGTGAGCAATAATATCACATCATGACTTACTCACAGTGCAATAACACATGTACAAAAAACCTCTTGTATGCATTCGAGCTCAACAGAGACCGCACACTTCATTGGCGGCTCTGGTTCTGGAAATACATTTCCCCGGTTCAAATCCTCTGTTGACATTTCACAAAATATATAGGAATTATATGAAGAGATTGAAGCATGTAACCATGACAACCAGCTAACCCAATACCCGTGATGACAGTGCATTTGATTCTGCGCCAAAACAGCGTTAAAGAAACGGAGAAAAAGTCAAAGGTACAGGACAGTGTGCATTATTTTTGTCCTGGCAGCCAAGGCACTACATATCCCACAATCCCTTGCAAATGATAGCTCTTCTTCTTACAAGTGTTGTACTTTGTTGTAGAATATATAAACTACTTTCACTGCTGCTAACATCGTGTTAGCTAACTAACTAGCTAGCCTGCTTTAGCAGAACTATTCATTTGCATACGGCTCAAAGGAGTGGGCTACATTGCTATGGTAACAGCGAGCTCCACCAATAAGAGAGGCTTCTGTGACACTCTATGATCGTGGGTAGAGTAGTTCTTTTCCCCATTATAGTGAATAAACCGTGTTGTTCTTTAAACAAGGTTGATATCAGATGAACTTTTGTCTCCTACAGGAGCGTTAACCATCGCTCCACACTCAGGTAGCTCGTGGTCAGTTTACCTGGGATGGTTATGACATCATGGCGAATAATCCAATCGGCTATGTAGAAAATGAACAGTGATTTTAACTTGTGGAACCTCAGTGTTGAGCTCTATCATACATGTGCAAAAAATGTCTTATATGCAACAATAGATGTTTTAAATATGATCTCGTGCAATGATAGATGTGAAAATTTCTCAGGACAAAGATTTTATTTTTTATCATTTAATAGAGTGTCTCCTTTTTATTTCCTCAAAGTGTGTATTTTGTTTTTCCCTGCTTACCTCCCACTTTCATTAACCAATGAGTGATGTCTCGCTGTGAGTAGGAAGGGTATTTAACCTGTACTGTTTTAATCTGAGGGAGGCACAGTGCGTTGAAATGTTGATCCTTTGCACATGAATTAATTTGCCTTAAGGGATTCTTGTGCTCCAGTTCTTTCTTTGGACTCTGTCTTTATTCTGAACGTATAAGATCCTTCTCTGAGAGCATCGACCTCTGTTTGTGAAGCGGCCGAGAGTTTTATTCTTCAGAGCGTTTATTCATCATCGTCCCTTAAATACAAAAACATTTGATCAAAAACAAAACAAAGATGAAGTTAAATGTCTTCTCCTCAAATAGCTAAATCTCAGAGGGGTTCAATCACACCACAAAAATGTATTATTATTATTTCTCTGACCCAGAATGGACAGGTGTGATATGAACTCGTCTCACGGAGAGACAGGAAGGAATCAAACATCCAGAGTGATTCTTCTTCCACGCTGACAGTGAGTGGCCTCTCCTCTGACATGAATTATTTATGGCTTTCAGCTCACGGAAACGGGCGGAGAAAAAAAGAGTCAAAGCGGAAAAAATTGGAGGAAAAAAACATGGCCTCCTGAGTTTGGCACCTGTTACCCAGGATTCACAGCTGAGGGCAGCAGGGTCTTAACCCGGGATGAATGTGTCAATACGCCGAGACAAAAAGGTTTCCATGAATGTGACGCTATCAAATTATCCACAGCCTGAAAGTGTGAGATTGTCTTTTTCCTCAATCACAGGTTATCAGTCTCCAACTGTTGCCATGATGACCTCCTCCGTTAGGCGCTGTGCTCTGCGCTAAATCTCCTGCAGAGACAGGAAGCGATTTTATGTTAAAGCCCAGTGGAGATGGCCTGATGTGCAATGATTCAGTCTCCTGTTTTTTTTCTTTTTCCCACTATCTTGCGTTATACGAGCTCACTTAACCTCATGCTCCGCTTAACTGACTACCCGACGGCAAGGACAATCGTGCTGCCCTTTGGTGCGAATTTGTCTGCGTGAGAAGTGCACACACACCGGGACACATGACACACATACAGAGATGAGTAATACTCCTGAGGTAAAGCCTGTTGTGTAACTGCCTTTGATGTATTTTTGTGGCATCAGCGTCTGTGAAGGTAAAGCAGCCAGAAGGAAAGCTTATCCAATTTAACGCAGGTTATTAGCTTAAACAACTTGCTTGCTTAAAATCTGAGCACTAATTGCTAAAATGCAGTTTAATTTTTCTCTCAATGTTTAATTTTTCTCTCCCTCCCGTCGTGCGATCTGCTGCAGGGTGCTGAACACTTCCCGTCCTTTACCTCTTTTTAAGAAAAGAAAATTCTTAAAAGTGCAAAGATGGAAATAATTTTAATGAGGGGAAAGAGAAATGAGGACAGTGTTCCCCTTCGAGAGCTTAGAGACGCACCTGAGGGATACAGCAATGTCCTAACACCACACACACCCACACACACGCACGCACGCACGCACGCACACTGTGACATCTGTCTGCACTGCAGCAAAAACCTCCTAGAACTTGACGCCAGTCATCAGGGACAGTTATGCAAACATCTACAGCATTTTTTGGATTCCACTGAGGCAATAACAAAATTCGATGCAATAACAAGATGATGCACATTAAATAGAAACATAATGAAGTGTTCGAATCTTCTAAACGTAAATCCCCTGTGTTTGCATGCACCCCTGTTTGTAACACAGCCTCGCTACTGAACTCAAAATTAGGGCAAACATCAGAAGTGTTTTTCTTCACAACAAAGTCAAAGTCATCAGATTTGGCCCCGCCTCCTCTCCGTCCTCCACCATTGTGCTCGCTAACCTTGCCGTCTCCGTCAAACTGACATCATCATATAATCTGATTTTAGTTGACGGCTGGCTCTGGCTTCATCTGATTACTAAAATGGTGCTGGATTATGTTTTGTGACCTTTAACAGATCGGCAGTGCAGTGGATCCTATCAGATAGTTTTGGGTAAACTGTGACTTTGATGGAAAGCTCACAAAAATATTGGATTAAATGTTCCGCTTCTTGCAGTCGGACCTTCCTCAGAGTCTAACTCTTAAACTTCTAACTAATAAAAAGTTAATGAAAAAAGTCTATCATTTGGGTTTTAAGCCGACATAAAATCTCATGCTCTCCTGCTCACTTCTGGTTGATTGAAACAACTTTTACTCCAATTAGCATTAATCCAACTCGTACACAATAATTGGCGAGCCAGCCAGGAGCTGTAACGTGTGGGTTCAATTGTATTTTCAGTAATAACAGCACTTGTGGTAAAAGATTTAAGAAACATATGTTGAGTTGGATGTTCTGTTCTGACGTTTTTTATTTGTCACTGATTTAAAGGTCACATATTACACAAAATCCCCTTCTCAAAGTTTCTCTGACACTAATATGTGTCCCTCGTCTGTCTACACGATGAGAAAAGTCCATCCTCTCCGTCTTCTGCCTGCTCCACTTTTCTGAAAATGTGTGCTCAAACAGGCTGTTTGGAGATTTTCCCTTCATGACATCACAAAGGGCAGTAACCCCTCCCCCAGGTGGGTGACACTCCCACAGCTAGGTGTTTGTTCTGTCCTCTGAGTCTGCCTTCTCACCGTAAACAATAGGACATGGAGCGAGAAAGCCCGAGACACCCAATCCCTTTTAGAGAGGGGCGTGGCCAGACACAGCTAATTTACATATTTAAAGGTACAGACACAGAAACAGCCTGTTCTGAGCAGGGCTGAAATAGAGGGGTTTATAGACATGATCAAATACAGGATCAGAGTGGATTTAGAACAAGAAACTTCACACACATGCTTTGGGGAGCGCTGAGACTTATTTACACTGGTTGAAGAGGAGGAGAATATGTCACCTTTAAGCCCTTTTTTTGCAAACTGTTTGTTGCACCTTTTCATATCACGTTGACAAGAGAATGCAGTTCATTTTGCAGCCATGTTTCCTCAGCAATGATAGCGATAAAAGGTAACAAGGTAGATGTGAAGGACAATGTAGGGTCAAAAATTCTGAGTACATTAAAATTTTCCAAAATTTAATTTCATGTCTGATTTACATATGTGAGAGGTGCTTTGTGCCTCAGCAGGTGGTAGATTACTCTATTGAATCTGTGCACCGAACCTTCCTGCAGCCTGAATTACACCTTGAGGTTGGGCTGTTGAAGTGGGCATCAGCACTGATTTATGGTCCTGCTAAAGGTTTCACTCGCTTACTTTTGGGGACCGCTGCAAAACTCAATGGCATTGTAGAAATTAGGGAGTGGCATGCATTTATTCTTTGTTCACATTGTGATACAGAGAAACAGCAGAAAAACACTTTATGGGTTAGGAAGAAGGAAATGTTTTCAGCTTCTTTTAGGGGTGATGATTAGTCGTCTTCCTCTGACCTTTAAAATATTGTCTTTCCTATCATCAGACTTCACAAAGTGTAAATGCAGTCGTGCTTTATCTCGCTCAGATCACAGATTTAATCATCAGATTGTATTAAAGATCAAACGTCTTTAATGCTAAAACAGAAGCTTCCGATAAACTCTTATGATTAAACTGTGATGCTCAGATTTTCTTCTTTAGATAGAAACAACAGAAAGACATCTGCTTTCTTAGAGAAACCATCGATGTCGTACAATCTGTGATGTTTTTATCCGACATCACATCTCAGAAATCTGACTAGCTCCCTAATGCTTTCCCCAGTCTCCGTGTGCACAGGGTCTAAACTACATTCACATGTGTTCTGATCTCTCAGGAACATTACAGCACAGTCCAAACTGCTTTCTGTCTCCAGAACTGAACCTGAAGATGTTACCAGGGCCGTCTTGCCCCACAATATTCTCTCTAACCAGGCGTGCAAAAGGAAGGATAAACACACTCTTGCATGTCAACAGAGGACTTAACATCTTCTCATCAGTGTGTATATGCACCAAAGAGTCCTTAAACAAAGCTCCCTGCAGGCAGGAGAAGAAAACGCAGCTCTTACAGTAACAGGAAGAGGTCTGGCAGAGCCTTTGTTATTATGTTTTACTGTCCAATAATATCCTTCCTCACATAAACACATTAGAGGGGTGGTGAAACTCCAGCTCGGTTGAAAAGATTACGGGGTGCTTGACCCATTAAACATGTGCGCAGCAAGCATAACATTAATGATTAAAACAGGAGGGCACCAAAATACTGAGGTCCAAATATAAATGTGGCCGATTGGTTTGAGGTTTGAGGAGGAGGAGAGCCAGTTGGAGGAGTTGTAGACCCACTTAGCTGCAGCCCGCCTGCTCTCAAAGCACTTTCTTGGATTATATTGTTGCTTTTTTTACCCCCTTGTGTCATTTTTGGTCTTAAAACAAAGCCTGTATCCGCAGACGCTCGCTCATACCAAAGGCATGGGGAGTGATCTGGCAGGTGGACAAACTCTCTTTGAGATCTGGCAGAAAAGCTTCCTTTAGCTCCGACATAGAAAGTTACTTTGAGCTAATTGGACAGCCAAACGTCTGCCATCATCCTAAGTGCATTAACTCTCTTTCAAGAGGACGCTGCACTGCTCCTGCTTGTGTTCGCAACTCAGTCCTCTACAAGAGGGACATGGTTGACACTTTCTATTATAAGAGCCTTTCTCCTGTCAGAGCGAGGGATGGTCTCTCACTAATGAATGTAATTACACTAATAAGCCGCCAATTCTCTGATAGCACGATAAGAAGAGCGGCTAATCCTCCCACGCCGCTCTCCATCTCGCAGTTTTATTAGAAGAGAAAATAAAGGCCTTAAAGATCACACAATGAGTGCGTCTCTGACACCTGTGATACAGAGCTCACATATCTAATAACCATTGGATTCAAACGGAGGTAATGTGAGATGACACCCGGCGCCGTGCAGGAAGAATACTAAACCACCTGCTCTCACACGAGTGAGTTGTCAGAGGGCGAGTTACTTTCTCTTCCGTGTGTCGGAGCAGTCGATGCCGGCTGCAGAGAGCGTGGGATTCATATTGATTTCATTTCAGTGTCATATCGTCGGTCTTCTGTTTCCACCGGGGGGATCTGTGTTCATCTACAAGAAGATCATTTAAATGGAACAAAGCTTCCTGCTATTCTAACTGGATTACCGCCTCTCCGTTTCCTCCTAGAGCTGATGTAAACGTCGGAAACGGAGATGGTTCAATTCATCTTTTTCTAATTTTAAAATATTATTCATAATCCCTTTAACAGCACGTGTGTGCAGTGGCTTTGCGGTCTTCAAAGAACAGTTTGAGATTTAGGGAAATATGCTGCAGAGAGAGAGAGAGAGACCAAAGACAACAGTCACGTCTGCTTTTTAAATATGATGCTTCAGCCAGCAGTCAGGTGGTTACACGGCTGTGTGGTAACATGAATTTGGATATTTGATACCCATCGAAATAGAGGGGTAAAGATTATATTTTTTTATATAAGTGGGGTATAAGATTTATTTTGGGCTTTTTTGGCCTTTATCTGAGAGATAGGACAGTGGATAGAGTCGGAAATCAGGGAGACACAGAGTAGGGAAGGACTACATCCTCCATACATGGGGCGTGGACTGCACCACCAGCACCCCAAGATTATATTTATATAATCTTTTTATGCCTTTATTTTAGAGATAGGACAGTAGGTAGAGTCAGAAATCAAGGAGAGAGAGAGGAGAATGACATGCAGGAAAAGAGCCACGGGTCAGATTCGAACCGCCCGCTTGGAGGACTACAGCCTCTGTACGTGGGGTGCACACACTAACCACTAGGCTACCTGCACCCCAAGTTTAGATCATTTAAGGGAAACTGATTTTGAAAAACACACTAGCAGATGCATAAAATCTGAGTAGGAAAAGTGAACTTGTTTTAATCAGAGTCCTTGAAACATTCAACATCATGGCGCTAGTTTTAAAGATTTCATATTGGGCTTTTTGCCTCTTTATATAGGACGGTGGATTGAGTAGGAAACCAGGAGAGAGAGTGGGGAATGAACTGCGGGAAAAGGGACACCGGTCGGACTTGAACCTGGACCGCCCGAGGACCATTGCCTCCGTATATGTGAAGCAACCTAACTGCTAGGCCAGCAGCGCCCCCATGGCACTAGTTTTATGTGCAATCAGAGTAAATGGAATTCATGTTTCCCATCATCTATAAAATCTTTGCATTAAGGGTCTAAATTTAAAATGATACGGTATTATCAATATTTGATTATTTTCTTAATCACTTTCATTTTAGCTTAGCATAGTTGAGCTTAGCCTAGTTTAGCGAATGGAAACGGGGGAACAGGTAGCGAGGATGAGCCAAAAGGTTACACAATCTACCCCCCAGCACTTAAATTCATGCTCTCTCTACAAAGAAACAAAGAGTAAAGACTTAAATATTTGAGTTGTTAAAGGGCTTATAATGCATCGTTTGTGGAAAAGGAGCAGCAGCATATTCTGCAGTCTCTGCTGGTTTCCTGCTAACCTCACAGAAAAATATGTGCAGAAGCTTCTGTGCAAAAACAAACTAGCAGGACCTTTCATATAGAAAACCCTGTTAACACATGGACCTAATTGAGGCCCTTAACATCACGTTAGTCCATTTCTGCTTAATCAATTAAAACATGGCGGACGTCTGGCTGTACTCACCCCCTGCTCGTCCAGCTTCAGGAGCTGCTCGGGGACTTTGGGGGAGTTGAGGGCGAGTCTCAGACACTGGATGTTCAGCTCAGGGATCACGTACTCCAGTACTTCTTTCAGCGGCAGGCCGCGCGCCGTCCCGTGTCGCGCTGTCGATGGAATGGCGTCCTCGAGGATGGCTCCACGCAGCGTGGTCAGCTGAAATAGAGACGATGAATGTTAAGTCCAGTGTAGCTTAGTTAGTGTTTGTCTTGTGGATACCGCCTTTATGTCTGTATTTGAATTCTCTGCAGGTTTATTTGATGAACCTTTTTAAAACATACTTTTCCTGATTTGACTTTAATTTATGTTTTAATTTTCTCTTTAAAATATTTTAAATCTTTATAAATGTTGCCTTTCTAAGTTTTGCATGAACTGCTTTGATTCACATCCTTCTAAAAGTGTATGTTTTGGAGTAATTTCTGTCATGATCTGCATCTTTTTGGAGAACTTTGTAACTCTACCTAAGATCTGATTGGCTGCTCTCTGCTTGAGCCCCTGGATGTCAAAATGTGTGGAAAATTGAACACGCCCCATTTATGGAGGCTTAAGTCCACTAAGCAGACGGCCAAGGTTCACATCCGACCTCTCTCTCTCTCTTCATGATTTCTGTTTCTATCCACTGCCCCATCTCCAAAATAAAGGCATAAAAAGTCTAAAAATAAACCTTTTAAAATATATATATATGCTGAAGATTAAGTTCAGGATTTAATCTCATCCTGGTACGACACCCTCACCACCGGACGCAGTTCATCCCAACCAAACCTCTCTGAACTGTACACCGCTCCATGACAGAGTTACCCTGATCCCCTCTCACTCCCTACACCCTAATAACAGAGGACCCATCTAACCTCCTCCACCCTGACCATGGAGGACCCCTCCATCATCCATCCATCCATCCATCCTTTCATCCATCCTAGCTGCTGTGAGCTCCAGTGTAAACATCTCTCCACGTTGTTCTGTGTTATTAGGCGTTGGCTCCATTAGTTCCATTGGAAGGCATCAGGAGTTCACTCTTTAAATAATTAAGACGGGCAAACTGAGCACTACACGTTAAGTGGTGTTTTACTATTAAGATCATTAATGTGTCAGTAAAAATCGACCCAAACAGCTTCCTCACAGCCACTCTGTAACCCTGAGTTGTTGTTGTTGAAACATCAGAGACACTTTCACGCAGATTACTAAACAGAGGAAGAGAGAGGGCGAGGGCGAGGGCGAGCGGGGCAGAGAGTCAGAGGCTAAATGATGAGAGTGCATGCAAACAGTCGCTCCAGTGGTCGGGGAGTTAAAACACTTTCTGCGTGCTACTTGCAGGCCTGCCATGACCCAGATACATTGTTTTATCGTGGGAGTGCTGCTTAAAACCAAGAATGGCGCTGGATATCAGTGACATCCTCCTGCCTGACACATCTGTTGCACCTGAATTATTCAGAGGATGAGACCACCCAGCATCAATCAGGGAGCCAGTTCGTACCACCGGGGACTAAGAGGCTGCAGCTCAGTGTGTGGACTCATCATGGTGTGTGTGTGTGTGTGTGTGTGTGTGTGTGTGTGTGTGTGTGTGTGTGTGTGTGTGTGTGTGTGTTTAGGTGAGAGTTTGTAACAGCATGGCCGATCACACCGACTCTGATGGACTGAATGACTGTCTGCATGATCGGCTAACTGAGTCACACCTGGCTCTGACTCGTGGTCACATCAGGCGGCTCGGAGCTGATTTAGGGACAGGAGCTGAGACGCTTCCTCTCGTTTTCAGGGGAACAGAAAGAATCCCTGCACTGCTGTACGGGTCGATTGGGCTCTGAGCTCAGGGACTTTAAATTGTCTGCTGAATGTAACGTTGAAAAATACGACAAACAATCTCTTAAAAGCATGTCTGACTTTGGTCAATATTTCACGTCTACGGTCTGAAAACAGACCTCCTGCTGGGAGTTGCTTTTACAGGATCCTGTTTCAATCAATCTCAGATAAAAGACCTCCTATTTTTGCAGCTGAAAGCTAAAGATTTAGACTTTTAGTGTCATCAGGTTTTACATTTATTGATGACATCATTACAGTGTGTTATATGAGGTGAAATGCATGGTGGGAACAACTGGGGGAGAGGCAGATGTGATCTCGCTGAATAAAATCATTATTTAGTATAATCCTGTTTAAAATGTTCTGAGATTAAATCCATAAAAGCAAGAGCATAATTTACATGCTATGCTGTAAAGTTAAATAAGTTTATATAACCTCTGGGTTTGATTGTAGAAGTATAAACTAAGGCCCGACCGATATGTAACATTTTGGGTCGATATACAGCAGATACAATAATCAACAGACCTTTACGATCTCTTCTTAAAAACAAGAACATCTCAAAAGACGATAAATGTGCAGAGTTCAAAATAAGAAGTATTCTGTTGACATTTCAATATTTCTTATGCAAAATCTGATGAATAAATCTGTGTGATTTTTGTAATCTTTGATCAATAATTATAGTCTATTATCCTTTGTGACTCTGGACTCGGGTTATGCAGATTCTGGGAATACGATGCATTCAAAGATACTCACAAATGTTACCACACAGAGACCTTTTCTGTAGCAGAGTAAAGAGTGAGGACAAACAGCAGGAGACTTTTTTTTACCTGGCTGGTTCTGAAGGTGACTCGGTAGTTGAACTGCATCCCTTCTTTCTCCTTCCCGTCGTCCAGACGCTCCCTGCGGACGCTGACCGCCACCGGTCCTAGATTGTCGTCGAACCCGAAATAGTTCTGATGCTCTGATGGAGGTACGGCAAGAGAGAAAGATCAGATTTAAAACATGTTAAGCGTCAAATGAAGTCCCTCAGTTTTAATAAACTTCAGTGAAGTGTCAGGAAATCTGTCAAAGCTAAAATGAAGAAGAATAAAAAACATTTTTCACATCTTTACCAGATCATTGCTCTGGCTGAACCAGAATCTGAATGTATATTTAAAGTCCGCTTCCTGTATTTATGTGTTCATGAAGGAGTTCTGTGTGCTTTGGACCGGGTGAGTCCTTACAATGATTTTATAAAAGCAGCTGGTGACCCGTACAGATTTGAAATTGATTCACTTCGGATTATAACCCGCTCTGTAGTGACAGCACGAGGATTTAAAAAGTAAATAAATCAAAAAACAGCCCTCAAAGTTTTGACCCCGACCGACCTGACAACGCTGTCCCAGATACTCGCACGACATCATCCTTTGTTATGAAAAAAACACGAGTAAACAAAGTATTATTTTGGAAATGAACACATGCTGTTGTGCAGTATTAGAGATAAATAACATTTTAGATTATTCTATTTTGAAGGGATTCATTTATAATACCACAACAAGCATAAGTACATTTGTTATGCAAACACTGATTCTTCCTTTTCTGCTTTCATGTGATAACTTAGTGTGCAGGGTAGAGAATGGAAAGAGTACTTGATATATTTAAAGGTCACATATTCCTCCTCTTCAACCAGTTTGAATAATTCTCAGAGCTCCCCAAAACTTGTCTGTGAAGTTTCTTGTTCTAAATCCATTATGATCCTGTATTTGATCATGCCTATAAACCCCTCTATTTCAGCCCTGCTCAGAAAAGGCTGTTTCTGTGTCTGTACCTTTAAATATGTAAATGAGCTGTGTCTGACCCTCTCTGGAAGGGCTTGGGTGGTCTCTGTCTTTCTCTCTCCATGTCCTATTGTTTACGGTGAGAAGGCAGACTCGGGGCAGAACAAACACCTAGCTGTGGGAGTGTCACCCACCTGGGGGAGGGGTTACTGCCCTTTGTGATGTCATGAAGGGAAAATCTCCAAACGGCCTGTTTGAGCACACATTTTCTGAAAAGTGGAGCAGGCAAAAGATGGAGAGGATGGACTTTTCTCATCATTGGGGGGTTTGTAGACAGACTAGAGACACATATTAGATCGAGAGAAACATGGGGAAGTGGATTTTACAGAATATGTGACCTTTAAACCTAAGAGATGAAGTGGTTTCATGGTCTGAGTCTTAAAACATCAGGATGAGCCCACTGAACGAGCTCGGATTGTTGGTGTCTTTGAATGGAACAGAAGAAAAACACACAAAACATGTTTGTTTAAGAACCTAACCTACCTCCTCTGGTCCAAACAAATCCAGAACATTCAGGACCAGAATCTAAAGTTAGAAGGAGGACATACTGGCTGCTGCATTGTTGTCAGAGAAGCCAGCACTTCAACACAGCATGTTTCCTTAATGTAGTAAGGTCACTTTATCATCTCACTGTCTCCACATCTTACTGATTGGACCTTTGAGTGTTGTTAGAACCAGCAATCGTTTCTTGCTGACATAAAGAGTATGTCATCATAACTTCCTTAATACTCTGTCAAAACACTGTCTGGATTATGATCTGGAAACAAAGACTGTGTTTGTCTTTTAAAGGTTGAGGTTGGAGTGTGTTGTGTGTTTTTGTGTGTCATGAGCAGAGGCAGAGCTTTGCACACAAAAAGCGTTGCCTTGAGCAAACACTCCTTAATCCAGTCTAAAGCCTTGGAGAAGGACCGGGATTTACCAGACGACAAAGAAAATGCTCAGCAGGGAATCAAAGCACTGACACTGCAAAGAGATTCCTGCACAAGTTTAGACGTTACATCTATGCCACGCTGAGTTCTAGTCACAGTGGCATTAACATCGGGGCAAAGCTCACATATGCATGAATAATAAATTAACTGTATGGAGGCGATGCGGGGTTAACCATCTGAGGAATGCTCGGCTTGTCAGAGAGCGAGGACTGAGGGGGGATGCTCCGTGAGGCAGAAGGTCAAATGGTGGCAGGAGGGCTGGAACGAGGCCGCTGTGCATCTGAACGCTGAAGGCACAGACAGTGTCGAGTATGGAGGGACGCTTTGGGGCAACCTGTTCCTAAATCTTGTCACTGGGGCTCATCGTTTGTTGTTTTGCCAAAAGGTTTCCTAAATGGATTAGTGTGACTGTCACGTCAAACAGCGCCTCGTCTCTGTCCTCCTGTCACTCCACACTGCAGATCTGCCGTCAAAGGCCCGCTCGGTTTGTCCCTAATTCTTTACATTTTAGCCTCTCAGACTTTTTATTTCAGGGCAAAATATCTCCATCTGTGACCCAGACCAGTCTGTGTAGTGCTCCCTTCTGGGCTGCAAAGATGTGATATAACAAGGTTTTTTTATGCTCTTTTCTTTTTTGTTTTGGTACGATACCAGTAAAAATGTCATGAAATTAAAACAACCCCATATATATAAAGTGCTCTTTTGGGATGCAAAGTAAACACAAAAACAAAGGGGTGGTGACAGGGGGCTTTGTTATGGAGATGGAGTAGAAACGTAAAAGTTCAAACGTTCTTAAAGGCACACAGCGACCTCAAAAAGAAGGTGGAGGTTCTTTAGATCCAGCGCCCTTTAGAGATTGTGATTCCTCCAAAGAGCGGAATAAAGCTCTGCCACCATGAACGACATTATTCTTACACATTTCATCTGCACCGGCGTAATGTTTGTGTCTCAGTGTGTGGTTTTACATTGCTAAGGGGAAACAGGAGGGGCATAAATATCCGGCCTTCAACTGGCGATCTGGTGCCAAAAGATGCCGCACTTTCCACATGCTGACCTGTTCTTCCTACTCATTGGGAACAAGTAAAGATATAAGACCTAAACATTTCTCAGACACAGGTTCTTAATATTTTCTTCTGACTTGTAAGCTTGGCTGAATGAATAAGTCCATCCTCCCTTAAAGGTTCTCATTTTAAATTCACATGGATGTGTGAGCTTCACTGTGCACAATCTTCTATAAGCAGAGTTTATCAAGACGTCAAACATGAACTTTTATTTGTCACTTCTACAAAAACGTCTGTCTCTAAAGGTCAGGGAGTCACATGTTGGGCAGCTTTATGGTCCTCACATCATAAAAGGGTTGAAGTCCCCTGATCCAAAGCGCTCTTTATGGTATTTCTCAGTACAGTATGTAACCCTGACCTGTGTGTAACAGGTTCAGCAGGTGGGTGTGGGACAAACATGGTGTCCATTAAAGCAGCCTGGGGAGAAGCACTCCTGTTGCTGAAGGTAAAAAAAGCTCAGGGCGATCAATAGGATCAATGCTCAGCTCGGGTTGATAAAAGCTTGCTCTGAAGTGATGACACGCGGCCATGTTTGTGTGAGTGTGGGTTTGTCTGTATTTATGTACGTGTGTGTGTTTGCGGTCGAGGCGGAGGTGATGACAGATTTGTCTCCCTGATGAAACACTTCAGAAAAAAGGGGAAAGGGACACTTCCACACGCTGTGAAAATGACATCTTGTGACTGTGGCTCAGTTGGTAGAGTCATCGCCTCTCAACCGGAAGGTCGAGGGTCCGATCCCCAGTCGAGGGTTCGATCCCCAGCTGGGCAACATGTCTGATGTGTCCTTGGGCAAGACACTTAACCCCAAATTGCTCCTTCTGCTTCTGTGGCGGTGTATGAATGGCATTAGTTACTTCTGATGGATGATACTACATAGCGATCATCACTACCCATCACTGTAGGATGTGACATGTGGTATAAAAGCGCTTTGAGTAGTTCGAAGACTAGAAAACCGCTATATAAGCTCAAGTCCATTTACCATTTACATCTCCTGTAGAAGCTGTAACAACAAAACTATAGTGACAGCAGCACGGGGCGTTTCAATTATACATCGGCCTGCTTTGGCACAGAATGAGGTTAAATTTATAATACAACTAGCCCAGATTTTGGAATGAGGAGTGAGTGAGGCGACGCTTCACTGTAAATAATTCACAGATTAAGTTCAATGGTACAGTTAGACAGTGGAAGTAGAGCACATCTGTATGAGTCCCTACTTTGTTTTGGACAGAATTCTCTCTGAACTTGTACTGTTAGACAAATGGCACAACAGCCCATCACATCCTATTACAGAGGCAGTGAGCTGGATTTATACTTCTGTGTTGAATCTAGGCCGTAATAAATCCCTCGTCCTCTACCTCTTTCAGTGGCCAACACAGCCAACTAGCACTTGTAGGCAGAGTATTGAAGAGCTACGCAGACGCACCTGAACACAAGTATGTAGTGCTCAAGACAGTATAGGCCACTACGGTGCAGATCCAACCCAGAGGCTGGTGTGAATCTTATTTGTTAGATCGATCTGAGTTTGTACTCTTTATGATGAGTCCCCTCTGCACACCAAAGTTAGTCATGGAGTTCCACAAGGTTCTGTGCTTGGACCAAATCTTTTCATCTAATGAATGCTTCCGTTTGATATTATTACGAGGAAAAACTCTGTAAAGTTTTATTGCTATTGCTTTTCAATGAAGCCAGAGAAACTGACTAGCTAACTAAAATCATAGCTTTGCTTTAGCTAAATAAAATCTTTGAAGAGAAGAGATACTTGAAGCCTCAGGCAAGCACAAGTTATTGTGCTCTGCCCAAAACACCTCAGAGACGTCTCATGATGTATGCACATCCTGTCCAAAAGCGATTGTATGTTTTTTTAATCGCTTGTTGTAGGACCACCTCTGTTACGTTTTTATGTTTGAGTCGCTGAAGAAACTTCTCAGCTAAGTTCTTAAAAACGTTATTGTCATTAAGATCGTCTTTTGTTGAAGATAAAATCCCAACTTTTGCTTTATAGCCAAACCTTCTGCCTCCTCGTCTTTTTATAACAGAATCTTCAATGAGGTCCATTTTGTTTTGCACTAGAACTGCAGGAATATCTCTGATTTATGAACTTCACCTTCTTCCTGTAGCTGTTAATGGCATGAAATAAATCCCTGTCTGTGGTGGAGAACGCTTGTACACATGCCTGGGCGCCAAAATCGTTGGCTTTGATGAGGCGTCGAACTTCTCCTGCTCAGTGGAGTCCCACAGCATTAGTTGTACCTTTTCGTCTTTTACAGTTATCTGTCTTTTCAAGATAAACTAGTCCATGATGTTGTTACTTTTGGATTGGATTATTGCATTTTTTAAATATAAAATCTGCTCTGATAAGACTCTGTGATTGGTCCAAAATGCTGCAGAATGTGAACCCACAAGAAAAGAGATAATCTAGTCTAGCATTTAAAATCCTTCTCCAAGCCTCCAGAGCTCTAATCCTGACTGGAGACACTGAAACTGGGTTAAGGAATATAATAATACAGAGAATCTTTTTGGAGAAGGTCAGGATTCTCTCTGTGTTAAAGGTGAAGCAGCTGTTTGCCGCGGAGGCTCAAGAATGGGAAACTTAATCTGCTGAGAGCAGCAAACACAGACGCTCAGACAGTGAAGAGAACAGATATGTGTAACGCTCTGATGGTCCAGGGTCAGCTTGTAATTCCAGCATCACTAAGGTGTTTTAATGAGGGGACGCTGGACCTCGGCATAGTTCTGCTGACCTCAACGTTTCATAGGAGGGGTCCTCACACCCAGCGGCCCCCACAGGGAACAGCTGCAGCACACCCTCTTGCTCACCTCTCTCTTCTCACATGACTAATCACGGACTCTCCACAGGGTTCAGAGCAATATCACAGGGAGGACATGACCGCTCCTCTCCCGAGGAAGTCAAACGTACACCCTCACACCCAACACAGGCCTGCTATTGTTCTGGCCCCCATTTCATCTGCTCCTATAAAAATAACTGGGCTGCAAGCTGCAAGATATCTGAGCCAATGAAAGGAGGCTGTTCCATTTGGAAATTTCTTCTCACGCAGCATTGTTTGAAGTGTTGTTTCAAGGAAATGCATTTGGCCTGGAAAGTCCTCAGCGTCAAATCATTCTCCGGAATCATCCAGAGCGGCCATGATTAATCGAATGAAAATAAATTAAACGGAAACTTCTGTTATTTGTGGAAGCAGGGATGACAAGAGTAGCTGCTTCTTCTTATTTCAATCAAATTTCCATTTTCACAATTTTTATTTTGATGAGATAAACTATATTGCTACCTGTTTGATACCACGGCAACTGGGCCGTATTGGGTTGTCAAAAAATTGCAAGCAATCACCTGCACACAAATACATTGTTTACGTTTCAGTACTGAATCGTTGCCAACATATTTGTGCACTTTAGACCGTTTGAAGCTGATTGCCTGGCATCTGTGATGGATCATTTCCTCTCCTAAGCACCTGTCCTATGAAATAGATGCAGTTTTTTTTATTCTTTCTGATTCCATCGACCATGAAAATAAAGGACACCGTATTAAAACACCTGGTGTCAAAAAGTATGGACGATTTCATCAACCTTTATTTAAAGATGTAACGAGTCTTTCTGTGTTTGTTGGATGTTTTTTGACACTTAATAAAAACAGACACAAGTTACTCCATGTGTTGCGTCACAGCCCTCATCATCTCTCTTCAGTCTCTCTAAATAAAAAAAAAGAGTTCTTTGTTCCTTACCTCTTCCATAGAAGAACTTGTGGTAGTAGTACGCTCCCAGGTCGATGTGCTCGATGATGTAGCGTTTGACCTTCTCCCTGTGGATGGGCTGGTTTTCTCTCGGTACCTCCAGCACAGATACTCCTGCGTTGGTGCAGTGGGAACTTAAAGAGGATTCAAAAGAGCAGCTCTCTGATAGGCCGCTGTAGTTTGAACTGTTGGCTCTGGAGAGCGAGATCCTCCTCTCGCCCTCGCCGCCGATCTCGTTGCGAAAGTGAGGACAGCTCAGCACCAGAGAGCTGCTCTTCCCGTCGCCTTCGTCAGCGTCCAGGTTCTCTTTGGGGTTCAAGTCCTCCCTGCTGCCCAGAGGGGACTCGAACATGGGGACATTGCCACTGCTACATCCTGCTGCTCCAGGGTCTGTTCCTGCTGCCGGTCCAGGCCCGACTCCAACTCCAGGAAGTCCTCCAGCTCCGGGTCCGGCCGAGGCCGCCGACGCCCCCGTCGTGGTGTTCTTCCTCTGGCTCAGGGTGGCTCTGCTGGCGACGGCCTCACTGATGTTAAAGAGAACGCTCTGGACGTCGTAATGCGCAAAGCACTTCTGAAAGCTGAGTGGTCGTCTGTCCTCCTCTATGGAGAGCCGCAGGGCGTCGCTCTCGCTTTTTATGGTCCGAAGCTTCCTGAACAAAGACGTCTCAGAGGATTCTGATTTCAGACGCCTCATGAAGGACTTCTCCCGCTCCCGGCTGTACAGGAGCGAGCTATCTATGTAGTCGTATCCCGGAATGTGGACTATCTCACCCCGGGCGATCTGCGCTGCTGTTTGCAGGCTTGGGGAGAGCGAGGCGTCGCAACGCAACAGCTCAGGGAAACCTAAAGGGGGTATGCTGCGGTGGTCCAGGGTGTCCACTCTGTAGCCCCTGAGCATGGTAAAGAAGCCGTCTCCACTCAGACCCTGCCGGTCGATGGACGACGTGCTGCCGTATTCCCGGTGCAGCGAGGCCCCTGTGTTTGGATTGACGGCGTGCTGGTCCATTATGTCCTCAGAGTCGATGTCACTGATGGTCACATCGCTGTTGCTGCGCTGACGGATGGGGTGGAGACCCTTCAGCGGGGAGTGGCTGAGCAGGTCACTCAGTGAATATTTGTCAGAGTACTCCAGCTCCACACACACCTGTTCCTGCTCCAGGATTTCCACAGTGTGATCCTGCTGTCCGTTCTGAAACACGGGTATCACACTCTGATAGTTCGGTGAAGGCCGTCCGTCCCATCCGTCTTTCCTTGGCGGCCATTCTGTCACCCGCGCTCTGACACCCATTTTAGGCATGGCTGGATTACCGTTTGTTTTGCCTGTGACGTCGGGCTTTCCCTGCATGTTGGAGACTGGCGGTCCCATGCTGCCGTTCAGGGCTTTGAGTTTCCTGCTGAACAGCTCCTCTGACTGCATGACTCTGGAGAATTCTTCTGGGCCTCCCACAATTCCCACAAGGTTTGATTTGCTATCCGTCACAGGGCTCAAAATACTCATATCCTGCCGGCGGACTCTTTGAAGAGCAGACTTCCAGGACCCTTCTTCATCACATCATGTGATTTTTTTTCTCAGTGCTGAACCAAGGAGGAGCCTCGTTCCTGAGTCGCAGAAGCAGCCGTCGTCATAACTCACAGAAGGCGGCAGGCTCGACGATCGACGCGCAGCATTTGGATGTCAAGGACGAGTGTCAGAGGAGCGCAGAGGCACGGCCCAGTGCAGCCTTTTCCTCACAGCGTGCCGCCAACACTGAACGACAGCTGGGAGTGTCGAATCTGTGGCACAGAAACAAAAACACAAGAGACATATTAGCACACAGCAACATCTGAGACACTTTAATGTTAAACACAGGAACAAGCAGATTGAAAACTCAGAAAAGCCATAAAGATGATCGTTCTGCTGACCTACTTCAACGTGTTAACTGTTATCTGGTAACAAACGACCACTGAGCAGAGCGGAGGGATGTTTTAGTATCAGAAATATGTAGAGCATATCATCGAATTCAGCTAATGGTTGTACTTGAGAGGAGCTTGTGGGTTTATAACTAGATAGACGTTCATCTTTGTTGGTGCTTCCAGGCGATGCCTAACAGATGGCGGAGAAGCAAATTAGAGCAACAAGAGGCAGATGTTCAGCTAAACGTTCACATGTACCCGATATCTGATCCTATTGCTCCCAGCATCATCACCCCGCAGATGATGCACGATGGATCGTTCTGCATACTGACGCCACCTTGACCTTTTATCTGATGTATGTTAGGAGAATGATCAACAACAACAACAACACACCTAGAACAACAGACGAAATGTACTGAAGCATGAGGTCAGAGTTCAACCAGTCGCATTAACTTTAGAGGACAAAGGTGGCAACTTTCCCTTTGTTTAGTTTTCTTTCACCAGGGGAATAATTAACAGAGAAACTGATGTTTTATTCATCCAGAGTAAAGAGAATGATGGGTTTCCTCTTTCAGACGTGAGGTGCTCACACACCGCTAACTCACATCATGGTTTACACTTTAATCTGTGAGCAACGTCCCTACAAATCTTAAAGTGTACGCTTGATAACAGGGGACCAGTTTGGTTCTAGCGGTGGGAAAAACCAGAGGACCAACAGAGATACCCAGGGGCAATAAACAGGGAATAGGGAGAACATGTTTTTGCAATTATAACCTTTTTACAAATGCAAACTCTGTCTCCAAACTTCCAGAGAACTTTGCAGACCTCTGTTTCATCTGGTTATATCAAAGTCTAAATCTGTAAACCTCGGTCCAAAATATTTGTATCTGTAATGAGAACCTGTCGTGAAACGCTGCTCAGCCCAACTCAGCTGATGACACACTACTGATCTGTTTCAGGAGTTTTGTGCACAGGTTTTGTGCACAAACATTTTTCAAGTTTAAAAAACAGTACAGACAGAAAAATGTGGTGTTGAAGATTGACGTGCTTGTAAGAGATGTAACAGAGAAGTATTTTAAGAAATTAAACTTTTGCAGGTGAAATAGTGTTAAATTAAGATTTAAATATGATGATTCTTTATTTTAAGAAACTTCTGAACTCTGCTGACATCACCAGAGAAACTTGTGGGGAGGGGGTTTACACCTTTATAAGAGAGACAGGACAGTGGATAGAGCAGGAAATCAAGGAGAGAGAGAGAGAGAGAGAGAGAGAGAGAGACATGAGAAATGACATGTAGATCGGCTGTGAACCCAGGCTGTCTGCTTAGAGAACTTAAGCCTCCATAAATGGGGCGTGTTCGATTTTCCGCATATTTGAGAAATAGAGAGAGGGGGGAATGGCAAGCGAGACTGGAGCCACATGTCAGATAAGAACCCGGGTCCGCAGCCTCCGCACAAGGGGCGCACCAACTCCCCGTGCCACCAGCGCCCCTATCACCAGGGCAACATGTCTCCGTAGTGCACATAACGGGCAGTTATTTGTATTCTCTTTGGAGCAGAAACTATATTTATTTTGATTTTACCATGGTAATAATGTATAAAAAGATCAACAGTTGTGTCTGTGTGTTGATACAGATTCTTCCCACAGCTCTATCTGATGAGTCCTGCTCAGACGTGGAAAACGGTTTGATGAGGACAAAGACAAGAAGATGCTAAAAAACAAAAACTGTTCTGTTCTGCAGAGTGACGCAGGAAGTGAACCATCAGGTTCCTCTCTCTCGTCCATCTCATCCAGAGCTTCATCCTCTGGGATAAAAAGGAGTAGAGGTGTTACTCTGGAATCATCTCTTCTGCATGGACTCACACCACACACATCACACATGCTGCAGACTGTGAGTGCCCACTTTGACCTAAATGCTTTTTTCTTGTTCTTTAGTGCTGGTGGTATGACTCGTTTCTGCTACTACTGTAACCATGGGAAACCCCCCGTGACTTAATGAGGGAAGCACCACATCACTGAGAAAAGGACCAGACTCTACCCTCTTCTACTTTAGCATTTCATATTATTCTTTTAAAAAGAAACCTCACTGAGAGAAAAGGCCTGGTCCAGATAACCGAGTCAAAACAGCACGAAGCTAAAGATCGACATGAAGCTCAAAACATTCTAAAGGCAGAAAATAAAAAATAGAAAGGAGCAGAGCAGAAGTGGAGACTGCTGGTCAGATTCTAAAATACAATGTTTAGTTAGAAAGTCAAAGGTTTTGTCTCGAGCTTCTGTAAAAGTACAACAAAATCCCTGAAGGGAATGAGGCTCTGGAAGTTTCAGTTTCTTTTATGTCATGTTTATTAGTATATGGACAAGTAAGGAGCCAGCAAAGTGTTGCCACACACTACAGCATCTATAGCATGAGCTCATTTGCAATGCTCGTCCAACAACATGTTTTAAAATGTTGAAATCTATATTCTAATAATCGAAGTACACATCTTTAGTCATGTTTGTAACCAGAAGCTGCAGCGAGCAGGGGCGTGTCCAGACATTTAGGACTGGGGTGGCCCAACTGGGGTACTGGAGTTTATCTGCAATGTTTAGCAAACAAAAACCAGACATTATCCATACTGAGTGCCTTGGATTCTATTTTTGTTGCCATGGTAACAAAACAGGTATCAATATGGTTTTATTAGCACCCTGATTAGCCTTGTACATATTAGTCTTTGCTTATTTGGTTATTTTTGTGTTCATTGTTGATATTTAATATATACCTTTGTACAAAGAGGAAAGTAAAATGCCTTGTGTGTTGAAGCATACCTGGCCAATAAAGCTGATTCTGATTCTGTCAAAGTCCTTTCAAAGATATTCTTTTGTTAAGATTTCTCTGTGAACATGATCGAGTCCGGTCGGGTTTTCCCCGCTCCGCTGCAGCTCTTTCCACATGGCCTTTGATATGATCGCCTCTGTTCCCACACAACTGTTTACATTTCTCATTTAATGCTTCAGAGGAGGGTGGACTATTTTGGGACGGAAATGTGGGCCACATGAAGATTAGCTACCAGCCAGACTCGACCAAATGCACCGGGGATGAAACTCTGTAATATTAAATCATGCTGCTGCCAGGGCCACATGCAGGTTAATGCATGCATGACCCAAATGTGCAGGAGAAGATTGATAATGATACCTTCTCGGTTACACTTGTGTCAAACCAACACAGAGCCGCTCTCCTGCTGCAGACAGGTTCTGAAGAGTCCCCGTGTTCAACTCTGAGAGGACAGCCAGTGTTGTGTCATGTGAATGCATAATGAAGCACCAAGAAGACTGTAGAAGTGTTCGGGGAAATATGTTTGTCTGCTACAGCTGGGGAATGATGAATAATGAAGTATGTGCCAGGCTGCAGAGTGGAGAACAATGCAGAAGCCACTCAGCTTTAATACGGACGCCTTTTAGTGCTTCCAAGAAAACTCCAGAAAAACTCCAAGCTGAGCGTCATGTGTGAACACAAACAGCTGAATGTTTGAGTTTCTCCTCCAGCCTCCTCGTATTTATTCTGCAGAAAGTCAGAGTGAGCTGATGGGAGAACGCAGCAGGATATAATCAGGAGAATTCACCTGGAGCGAGTGGGAGGGGGTGGTGACGTTTATTCCCTGTGATCACTGCACGACCATAGACTGTCTGCACGCCACCTCTACCATCTCTGTGCTCTAATGAACCTGCTGCATTATGTTTCCTGTTCTCCAGTATGTTCTTCTCTACTCTTTAGTTCACATTGAGATTCTGTTCAACTACACGTAGCATTGATAGAAAGACACATATTCTCATTATAGTGTTGTATGAAGGAGTCGCTACATCAGCGTTGCTTTTTTTTTGTCATGTCTTACCTCAGGAGTGCACAGATAATAACCTGAACATCAACGTCAATCTGAATCTGACCCCAAATCCTGTCTGATTTATCGCACAGCCGGATGTTAACTTTGGAAATCCATGAAGACAGCAACATGTCTTTTTTTTATTTCTGCTTCTCTCTTCAAACTAGATGAAGCTCAGGTGCTTTTTCCTGCTTTAAAACACGGCAGTCTGCTCCTGCCAGACGCCCAAATGTCACACTTTGACTGAACAATGTCTGTTCACACTCACAATCAGACGCAGCGACAGCAGAATGTTGCCACCTGTGCAGACGGCTTCATCAATGGTGACATTCACACGCAGGCTTTCACGGGTGACTGACGACAAGAGGAACAAAGAAAGTGACAAACTGGAACCTCGGTGCACGACAGCAAAGCAGCGTGAGCGACTTTTTCACTGTCGTCTGTGTCAGGCGGCGGGAAAAGACGGAGAGGGGTGAGACGCTGTCACTCGGACATTTTGTAGAATAAATAGGAGGAGGCTGGAGGAGAAATATTCAGCTGTTTGTGTTCACACATGACGCTCAGCCTGGAACTATCAGAGGATAAACACACCTCAATAAAAGCTCTTAATACGGGCCGTCTAAAGGAGCCGCAGTGAGAGGTTTTGATTTTTTTTCCAACGCTGACATGAACGCTAACAGAACCGTTAGTGACAGTTTGGGGCTGTTGTGGGTTTGCAGGAGCTTTAAAGGCTTTATATGTGATTTTTTGACCCAGCAGATGTCGCCCTTGAGCACCAGCATGAAACCAAAACAACTTGCGGTGCATTGTTGTGTTAGCATGCTAATGCTAGTGATCTTTATTATGCTGGTATCTTCACACTGCATGTAAATTTACCTGAAATGAGCGTGATCTAGAAACACAGTTAAGCAGTGAGTACAGTATGTTATTCTTCTTTTCTCTAGTCCCTCAATTAAACAACTTTTATACACGAGGGGAGGAGTCATCCGGATGTAAACAAACTGAAGATAGGACTCGGAAAACTCGGAAAACATCACAGACAGTGGGACTCGGGTGTCAAACCCATTGTAGACAGTCATGACTCACAGAGTTATTTTCAGAGGATATACTTGATTTTTTTACATTTAAATGTGAAAAATTGCATATTAAGCCTTTAAATGTTTTCTATCCCAGGCTGAGTTCACTTCTGTCCTGGTAGTTACTCCAGAACACAAACAGGAGCAGGAGACTCGTGTGTTTATGTTCCTTAATGGCGTCCTCTCCGCGCGGGGTCAGAGGAGGGTGAGCGGGGCTTTATTTCACATCGAGGACAGAGGAGGATAAACCAGAGAACATGGTGGTCTCTGTTTCCCTTTCCCCCTTCTATTAGCTACTTTCTCCGCGACAGTGATTAATGAGCTCAGTTGTAGCCCGTCTCGTCCCCCTCTGCACCCCCGGACCAGCAGAGCACCCTGAGGCGGCGTGGTCAGCAGAATGTGTGTGACCTGCAGGAGGCTGCTTTCTGTCCTCTCTTTGTGTCTCAAGTGTTTAAAGGAGGCAGCAGATGGAGGGAGGGCGGTCCGCTTTACCAACAGCCCATTATTAGCGGGGTAATGCATCGCCATTACGGCTGTTTAAGACACAAGGCGGACATGGAGGACAGGGCGAAGGAGAAGGGGGGGGGGAGAGAAAGTGAGGCCTAATTACAGTAATGAACTCATTTTCTGTCTCAGATGTTGGATGCTCTGTCTTTCATCTCGCTTCATCCAGAGACGAGAAGCTCTGGCAGCTCTTAAAATACTCCTGACATGGCGGGCTGATTAAAGGGCCGGCGGATATTAATGCGCTGTCAGAGAAGTGAAGATGTTCTGTCCACCATTCTGGGATTAATGCTTTATGGCTGAGAGGCTATTTTCACCAGAGCACGCCACGATGTCAGCCAACTCTGAAACGCTCGGTAGGCCGACTGAGTTAAAAAAGTCGTAAAGAACGTCACACTGGAATCACAGACGCAACGTCCTCATGACGAGTGAGCGCAGGAAACACGAGAGAACAAACAACATGTTTCTATATCTAATCCATCAGGAAGACGGCTGCTCAGCACCGAGTCTGGTTCCACTCGGGTTTTTCGCTCGTCCTGGTGTTTGTCGGGTTATGGCTGCCGCTCTCCTGCAGGGATGTGGCTAAACACTGAAGCTTCAGTGTCCACCACATGGCAACCTGTGTGAACACCACATCTGTACAACTGGAATGATCAAACATCACTTTGACATAAACAGCTCCTGAGGTAAAAATGAAAGATATTTATGCAAACTCATAAAGCAAAGACATTCTAAAAAAGTGCTCTGCGTTTATCGACACTGGCGCTCTGTTTGCTGCACAACATGATGAAGACGACTCCACTCAGAGCTGACAGCTCTTCAGATAATTAGAGAGTGCCGCACTCTGGGAAAGAAGGAACATGTCATAAACCATTAAAAAGGCTCTTGATGGGAAACCTCTGCGTGCTGATTGACGAGCAGACCTGAGCGTATCTCTCGAAATATCTCCTGCAGTCTGATGGAGAGGAGTTGGTGTTGAAAGGTTTGGTAAATTGTGTTTTTAATGTCACATAAAAGTGAACGTAATGGGAGCAGGATATCAGAATTTGCATGAGTATGACCATCAGAGGCGCAATGCGGCTGAATGTTTCTGCAGGCTTTGCATGATTACAGCACACTGACACGGCATCGTATGATGGAGGTGTCTAATGCACCACAGAAGCCAAAGTAAGACCATCCTGTAGGTAAAGGAATCAACATGACTCAATGAGATGACTCTATTGCAGCCTTTTCAAATATGGCGTCCTCCGCAGCGTCCAGCCTGCTGCCCCTCAGGTCAGAGTCAAACATGTTTATTTAGCCCCAACAGAGCTGCCGGTCCTCTCTGAGCTTCAGGGGGCCGACACAGACCTGTGATTATCTTCAATTATCTTTAATAAACCTGGCTGTAATTGAGCCGTGTTAATGCTCCTCTGTTCTCAGCAACAGGAAGTGGAGGGAGCTGGCCTCGTCCCCACAAGACGCCGCGACCTCCCGAGCCGAGGCGGAGCTGTGATGCACTCACCCTCCTCGCCTCCTGCAGCTAAATTAAGGCGCTATGTAGGTTAGAGGCCAAGATGATTACTGCAATTTTCCACCTCATGGACTTCATCATCCAGTGAGTCATTCTGCATTACCACAAGAAGCAGAGCCTTTCTTATGTGGATTCACAGCTCGGCAAAGGATGTCAAAATGTTTTAAAAACGATATCACAAGTTTGAAAACAATACAATCTGTTATCTTAAAGGTCCAATCAGTGAGATGTGTAGTGAGTGAAATGATAAAGTGCCCTTACTATATGATCAGACATTAAGGAAACATGCTATGTTGAAGTGCTGGCTTCTCTGACAACAATGCAGCAGCCAGTATGTCCTCCTTCTAACTTTAGATTCTGCTCCTGAATGCTCTGGATTTGTTTGGACCAGAGAAGGTAGGCAGTTTTAAGGAACCCCCCGCACTGCCGTTTTGGACGCCCCTCAGTTTGCCAGATATGAGAGCAGTTATCAGGTCAACAGGTGTTGCAGTGATGGAAGCGGGCAAGAGAAGTGGTTCAGATAGAAGTGATTGTACCCGACCTAAAAAGCCTCTGCATGTTTCTAATAAGCTCCACGAGCAGAAACGTGCTCAAACTAGGATCAATATTGGAGATGCTTTTGAAAAATGGAGAGAGGTTAGAACACAGAAAGGTTTACAGACCGATGCAGAGCTGGATAAACACTGAAGCTTCAGTGTCCACCACATGGTGACCTGTGTGAGCATGGACTTTAGAAAGGAGGGGGCGGGGGGAGACAGCTCTCTACAATGTTTAGAATTTAGACTGCAGTACCCATTTTAAACACTAGGGGTCAGAGTAACAGATTGCTCCTCTGATGATTAATAGAAACACCGAAGTTTTACAAAAACTACAACTCTACAGTCATATTTTAAACCAAAATGAATGCGAGAGAAAGAAATAGCTGCGGTGGTTCACTCAAACTCAAATTCGAAAAAATTAACATCAAGTTCTTTTGTAGTCTTAAAAAAATGGAAATGTTACATTTATGTCTCTCTCAGCACTGTGAGCACATTGCTTATTAAAAAAAAAACAAGTAGGAAAATACTTTGCATATCTGTTTCATAATGATGTAGAAGAGGAATTTGTCCATCAAAAGTTGCAAGTAAACTCCTGCAAACTGTCTAAATTGCAAAATAAACATTTGTGCAATTGAATCAGTGTGCAGGAGATACATTACAATTCTTGGATATGATATCTCAGCGCCTTTGGAGACTTCTACTTTGTTGCCATGGTTTCAAACAGGTATAGATATCATTTGATTCTTACTAGTATCGTATCAACTTTAAAAATCTGTATTCATAGCAACCCTACAACTTTACTTTATTTCACATGTTGGCCTCCCGTCTGCAGCACTGAGACGTTTGGACGTGTAACACTATATTCATCATTAACACAGGAGGAAGGAGGGGGAAAAAATCCAAGCGGAAAGCAAATAAACCTGGAGGCACGTTCCTTCTGCTTCACTGACCGCCATTTGATCCCTCAATAAACTCCCAATCAAAACAATGAATCACATTCCCCGTCACATCACACTCGAGCACCATCAGATTCATGGCGAATGCCGTGTGAGCGTTTCTGCCTCTGGGGGGGTTGATTTAAAACAAGGTGGGAGCTCTGCTTTCAACCCTCCACTGTGAGACGATGTTCTGACCCTGCGGAGGGAACGGGAAGGTGTGTGTGTGTGTGACGGTTTGAAGCAGGATAGATATTAAATTCATCAGGCGTCACGATACCAGAATAAACACTTTGATACGATTCGAGTAAAAATAAAACATCTATACCTGTTTGGGAACCAGTTTTTAATTATCAAAGACCGCAGGTTAACTCCTTGTGGTCTGAAACGCACACAAGAAGAGCAACATTCCTCTCCTGAGCACGTCTCTTAAACGTACTATTAGTCATTTAAATAATGGAGATCGTATCACATCGTTTAAAACACGCAGTATAGAAACAGTCTCTGAGTATTAAACATGTTGGCTACCTTACAGAGCAGAAGAGAGGTGGAGGGAGTAAGACTGTAACGAGACTCGGGCTTCTCCGCTCTGTTTCTGCTCCACTGGAGCGACTCTTTACCTTAAGTGAGTTAAAGCGACGGAGAATGTGAGGTTAAGGAGAAAAGAAAGGAGCGGGGAGTTCTGCCAAAAGCTCGCTCGAAGATATTCATGCCATTAAACCACAGAACCAATTAATGGGGTGATGTTATCCTTGAGAGTTCATTACGGGGGCCTGGGAAAACAAGCTCACCATCTTCCCAAAGTGCCGCCATAACCAGAGAGAACGCCGCGAGTGTGTGTGTGTGTGTGTGTGTGTGTGTGTGTGTGTGTGTGTGTGTGTGTGTGTGTGTGTGTGTGTGTGTGTGTGTGTGTGTGTGTGGACTAAAGAAAAGCAAAAGCACCATTCATCTCCTCCCTCTTTCATCCCCTCCCACATTCAACCTCACACCGGGGAGGACTCTCCCACCAACTGACACTCAAATTAGCCCCGATGCTAAAGCTCCCCCAGTAATGACTGAACCCTCCCCTTCATGTACGCCGTGATAACGCCGTACATCTGAGGCCGCCGTGAACCCAATCATCCAACTCCACCCGCTCTCTCATTGTGCTCGCACCACCAGCCAAACGCCCGGTGTGCCGTGGTCGCCTGCGGGGAGGGACGCAGAGATTTGAATGGAGGGTCACACCCTCAGTGGGAGGTAAAGAAACCGGTGAAAATGAGTTCCAGCCAGCTGCCTGATGTGACCTGATACACGGAGACAAACAGCAAACCACATCCAGCCTGAGTATCCTTTTAAAATATTCACATGGACGAGAGTTTAAACACCTTGTATCAAGGTTAAGTGGAGCTACATAAGTCATCAACTGCAGAATTCATAATACTTCAGTTATCCATTAAAGAGGAGACAAATCCATCCACAGTGTGCCCCTCTCCCTGCACATGCCCCCCCCCCCCCCCCCAAATTAACTTTTGCATGTCCTCCTCAAAGGCTTTTCAAACCAGGTCTGCGTGTGATTGGACGTCTTTTGCTCCATGACAAAAGGTAGACTGTGTAAATTCCAGAGACACAAACCCTCGCCCTGAGAGCTGGAATCAAGAGATGCACGAGCTCCAGCTGCAGCGAGACGTTTGAGTTTGAGCAACAGGACGGACCGATGTTTAACTTTGAACTGTTTTAATGTCCGAGCGGACGAGGAAGCGGGATGCTCGTTCCATTAACCAGGACAGAAAGAAGAGACTTTTCTGAGCTTCCAAATCATGTGACCCACTACCTTCATACTCTGAGGTCTACATAAGATCATTTATAGGTTTCTGTAACCGCTAGAGACGCACGGACGCATCGGTTCAACATCGGTGTTGGTCGCGATCGCCTGTTTACAGACATCAGCACATCGACAACTAATGTGGCATGAGCTGATTTCAGTAGCCGATCTTTATTAGTCGTGCCAAATCCATATAACGCTGACTTCTAGAACACCTGACTGTAGATTCACTACAGTCACTCCGACTTGTTTCCATCGTCAAACATGAGAGGAGATGTCAGCATTAAAACCGAAGAGGTCATGAAACAAACATCAGAATCGGCCCTGATATTCCCACTCAGTGCATCTCTAGTAACCACGGTAACAGTTCTTCTTGAGAAAATAAACTTTTCACTTTCAGTGTCAGATAAACGACGGCTGCTTGAGTGGCTCTTTGAGTGTTTATGAGACATGTCCAAAGTTGCTCAGAAATGATTCATCTGTTTTTTTTTGTGTGGTGACTTTTCTGACGTTTGAATCATCTTCAGTTCCTCCACGTTCACACCTTTTCTGTAATCTCATCTCGCTCAGGAGTTTATGTCTTAAATCTGTGAGCGCCTAACACCTGATGTTCTCACCATAAAAACATGTCCACATGTTCGGAGAGCGACGCTGCTCACGGGCAGAGAGGATGGTTTTGTGGTTGTGTGGTGAGAAACTTCACAGAATAAGAAGTAGGGAGTATCAGTTTAAATGTGGACTGTACCTTTAAGACACACTGTGTTGCTAAGTTACGAGAAGAGCGACGTCACTTGTTCTTATCCTTGAAGTTTAGTTTGAGCGGCCGCTTGTACCTCTCGACTCAACGTGTGGACGCCATGGCGCTCTCGTTAGATAAAATAGTAGCCGTACATCAGACTGATTTAAACTTCTGCGTCTTATCAACGCCGCTGGAGATGCCTACACACGAAGCCTGACGTGCACCTCCTCAAAAATGGAACTAAACATGTGAAATGGCTCACCTGCAAGCCCCGGGATTGAACTGCTGATTAGCATTGCAACATTACAACATTTGTAAAACTGTGTGGCGGAAGTGAAGACTGGCGATATAACTATTGTAGAAATCACACCGCCATCTAGTGTTTGGAGGCAGAGGATTTTAGAGCTACGCAGAGGCACCGACGCACAAGTATGTGGAGCTCCTGAGGGTGTTGACCAATACGGTGTGGATTCATTGCAGGAGAATGAACCAGGCCGAGGGGGGGAGCAGCGTGACATGATCTAATTGACCTGGCACAATCTCACACACACGGTGAGCTCAGAGAGAGAGAGAGAGTGAGAGAGCGAGTGAGAGAGAGAGAGAAGGAGAGAGAGAGAGACAGACAGAGAAAGAGAGAGAAAGAGAGAGTGAGAGAGAGTGAGAGAGCGACAGAGAGAGTGAGAGTGAGAGTGAGAGTGAGAGAGAGAGAGAGAGACAGAGAAAGAGAGAGAGAGAGAGAGAGAGAGAGAGAGAGAGAGACAGACAGACAGACAGACAGAGAGAGAGACAGACAGAGAGAGAGACAGAGAGACAGAGAGACAGAGACAGAGACAGAGACAGACAGAGACAGACAGAGACAGACAGAGAGAGAGACAGAGAGACAGAGACAGAGACAGAGACAGAGACAGAGACAGAGACAGACAGAGACAGACAGAGACAGACAGAGAGAGAGAGAGAGAGAGAGAGAGAGGGTCTGAGCAGGGGAAGTTTGTGCAGCATCAAGGGACGATTAGAGACTTTGTGTTTTCATCTCAGCGCACACAGGACCCCGGCTGACCCCGCAGCAGAAGAACAATCAGCAGAAGAGATAAAGAAAGGAGGTCAGACAGAACAGAGTAAACAGATACTCTCACCGTCTCATCGCTCTGCGGGCAGCAGGCCTCACAATGCACTCTGGGAAATGCCCACGTCCACTGATGCCCAGTCAGAGCCCCAGGTGCACGCACTTATCAAAACAAGTGATGCAGTGTTTCAGGGAGTTTAACCTTCAGCATGAGCGTCACTTCAAAAGAGGCTCTTCATACTCCGTCTGCATTTTGATCTATATAAAACTCAGACGGCGAGACAGAGATCTGTGCAGAGAGGAAGCTGCTTCATACCAGAATAAGACTCCCGTAGCTCCAGAACAACAGAGGAGCAGCTTTCCTCAGATAGATGACAGACTACAGCTGGAATAAAGGAGGACACACAGCTCCGTCTCATATCTGCTCGTGTGGTTACACAGCTAACTGGAGGTCACTGCCCTCCAACTGTCGTCTCACCGCACCTCGTCTGTCACCAGCCGTGCTCTCACACGTGAAAACTAAACAAAAGAAAGCTGTTTGCTCTGCCCTGGACTCGCCTGTGCTTCAGACAGGGGGGTTATTTCTGTCTTATCTCGGAGGCCTGCGTGGAAGAGGAGTGAGTTCTCCTGCAGCGGTTCCCTCCCCGGCCTGCTCTGCTGCGTGCTAACAGTAGCTCCATCTGGACTGTGTGAACGCACAGAGGTCACTCGTGCTCGTGACTTCATTACATTTGGTTCGGGGAACAGTAAGTGTTTACCCAACAGAAACTGCAAACGGTAAATTCTTTTCATTTCCTGCAAACATTCAGATCGGGTAATATCAACCATATGCTCGGTTAGAGACAAAGAGAAGGAACGTGCCAGGAGAGAGCGGTTAGAAACTTCACGAGGAAAAGCAGCGGACGAGAAAAAGGGAGAGCTGGAGTACTGTGTGTGTGTGTGTGTGTGTGTGTGTGTGTGTGTGTGTGTGTGTGTGTGTGTGTGTGTGTGTGTGTGTGTGTGTGTGTGTGTGTGTGTGTGTGTGTGTGTGTGTGTGTGTGTATCTGTCCTTTCTGCCTCTCTGGAAACAACTGAAGACTTTCAGAGTAATTGATTAAATTGTGGAGACAAACAGCACGTCTTGAACATACATTAAACAAACGATGTAACTTTATCCATCGATGCAGCAACAAACTTTTTGAAGCTCAGAGTTTGGCATGTTTGTCATGATGGTGCACAGAGGTTAGACATGACAAGAGGGCGGAGCTGGAGAGGAGGGAGGTGCTAACTAATGCTAAGGAACTGCAGTTGGACATTTTAACATGGAGCTCTATGAGGACTGACTCACCGCAGGAGACAGACTCTAGTGGACACTGGAGGAACTGCAGTTTTTGGCACACATTGGCACACAACAGATGTTCTCAAAGTGTTTTAACGCCGATTAAAATTGTGAAAACCTTAAATACACCTCGTGCGTAGCTCTGGAATGGCGACCTGCACATGCCAACATTAACGTAATCACTAACAGCAATCCATCAAGCGGGAGCTGAACCCACGCCACGGCGCTGATGGACCCTCCACACAATCACGCTGACCATGTGCAGCACAGCAAAGTTTAGAAAAGAGTCCCTGTTCCTGAGTTAGACCCAGCCTCATATAAAAACAGCAGGACAGTGAAGGTGCAGACTTTAGGAGGTGCAGGAGAGAGGCACGCCTCCTCCTGGCTCCAATAAACATGGGAGTCTCCCTCCATGCTGCCCTGCCAGCTGGCTGCCTGCCCAGCGCCTGCCAGGCAGCACACTGCCATTGTCCTTTAGTTGTTTCAGGGTGATCTGAGAATTTAAATAGACAGGACAACAGATTTTAAAGATTTACACACGAGAATAAAAAACACGCACAGCGGGACCGAGAGAGCCGAGCTAAAAGATGTAATCAGTGTTGGTAAACCGGCTTTAGATACCGCGGAGAGTTTCTACTCTGATACAATATTAATGCTTACTTTCTAATATGACTAATGGACACCGTGTTATTAGAGATGTGACTAGCAGAGCTATCACGAAGCACTTAGTTTCATGCCAGTTAACATTATGTAACAGCTAGCGTTAGCTTCAGGCCGCACATACTCAAGCTTAGTTTTAGAAGTCAGTCCCAGAGCTGACCTAGGATTGAAGCTCGTGAACGTTCCCAACAGAAGGAGAGTGTGTTTGTTCCTGGCTGCTCCAGCAGAGCCCCGTGAACACAGAGCGCTGAGCCGTGGCGCTCCTCCAAAAGGGACCATCTGTCCCCTCAAACTTGGCCTGGCCGCGGCGGCCCTCTCTGCTTTGGTGAGACGGAGAGGGACATGCAGGGTTGATGTGACCCAGCAGGCCTCCAGAATAAAACCGCCACCTATTTCAAACCAGCTCACCCCCCCCCCCCCCCCCCCCGCTTTGCCTCACCTCCATACCAACGATGGCACGCTGCAGAGTGAAGCCTCTCAGGGGAGGGAGAGAGGCAAAACAGGAGGAGAGCGACGGTGAGGAGAGCGCTCTCATCTCACAGAGGGAAGCTCCAAGAACATCCATCCCTCCGCTCCTCTGCCGAGGTCAGTCAGAGTCCGTGTTGTCACTTTATCACCGAGAGGCAGAGGAGGGGAAGCTGTGTGACACCGCTGAGACGGAGCGGGGCCGAGCCACGGAGCATCTCTCCCCCTCCTCTTTCTTCAGCGGGTCTCATTTTCTGTTCAGAGTTTGTGGTTCACACTCATCCTGGTGATACTGACGAGCTGGACTCTCGGGCAGCAGCTGGAAGCTCCACAGCTGACACAGATTTGAAGTCAACCAGGAGGATGTATGTGACCCACAGATGACTCACTGGTTTATTCACCTCCCTGGAACTCTCTGTTCTGCATCTCACACACACACACAATCCCTCTCCTGACCCACACCACAAATTACACTGCTCAAGCTAACACATTTTAAAAGAAATTCAGATTTCTGCAGATAAATGCCCACAGTTCTGAACTCAGTCTGCCTCCTCTTTTTTGCCATCATCCCACGCTGCCCTCAAAACATCAGGAATGATTTCCAACTGAATGGATGAGACAATAATACTCAAGAGAGATGTTTCCTCCGTTACTCCTTTCACATGGAGAAGACAAAACTACATCTATTTCTTCACGAAGATGTGTGGGAGAGGAGTGAATCCGTCAGACTCCTGCACACCGTCTGAACTGTACAAAAACATTGTTTTGGTTTGGCTTCAATTTTGAAACAGTGAACACATGAAATCACCAAATGTTGCCTGGATTTCTATTTTTGTTGCCGTGGTATCGAAACAGGTGTTGATATTGTTTGATTCTGACTAGTATCATATACTCTACAGAGCGTCACAAACACAGAAGATGAATCAAGACGGACTTAAGCGAGGAGAAGTTAAGGGATGACTTAGAGCCACATGGATGGAAGTGAAGCAGCCAACATGGTCGACGTACGACGAGACATGAGCAAATTGATTATTTTCACTCTGTTGTTGATTTGAAGTCTCCATAGTTTCAGTTTCTCTAAATATGAGCTAAAGCTTTAGTTAGCTTTGCACAAAACATCTGCCAGAAACGTCCTTCAGAGACACTTTTTTACTCTGACACTGTGAGGAACTTTTACTGCAGGAGACAAGAATGTTTTAGTTCTTCTACTTGAGTAAAGAACGTGTTAACTCTGCCAGAGTCACACACTGAAGAATCCTCTGGATCACAACAGGGGGAACCACACACACCACCCTCTAAAACCTTTACTCGTTCAATCTGCAGATTCTGCTCATCCATGTTAGTTAAACTGAGGTCTGCGAGCTTTATCTGTGACGCTGTGACAAAAGAACAAACGTCAGGAATCAACAGTTGTCACGCTCACCTGATTAAGAGAGTCCCTTCTCATCAGAGCCATAAATCCTTAGAGCGGAGGACACAAAGCCCCGTGAGCCCCCTGAGCTAATGAGCTCAGTGTGGAAATGCTATCCAAGTGCATTAAATCCATCAGCCACTTGTTGAGAGAAAGCCGCCACACTTTACAGCAGAAAGCCTCCAAATTCAACTTCAGCGCCTCGTCCTTCTGCTCCTTTATCCGACCACGAGGTAGGAGGGAAAAAGCAGAAGGATAGAAGAAGAAGAAAAAAGAGGAGAGAGTGAAATAAGGTCGAGTCTGGTAGCCATTCGGGAGTCAATTTAGTGAGATGCATACAGCTGCTGCTTAATGCTCCGAGCCGCTCCCTCCCCCGGTGACAAAGCCACCAACAGCATGAATGGAGCTGCAGCATTAGCATGTGTAAGGGAGAGTAGGTGGCTGCAGGGTGGGGGGAGGAGGGCTGCAGGGTGTTGGAGTTGGTGGTTGGTGGTTGGTGGTTGGGGGGGAGGGGGTGGACCGTGACATTCAGGACTTCTGTCGCTGACAGGAAGGATGAGGTGAAAGAGCTTTTCTTCCTGCTGAAAGATGCCCAGGTCACACCGGTGACCTTCCAGGTTTCTGATGACGGCTGACATTTGGAGCGGCGGGAGACGGAGGAAACTCACTTATCTGCACGCCGCACGGTGAACAACAACAAGGTACAAAGGTCTGTGTGGCAAACAGAGCCAGCAGCAACAACTTCCACCTTCAACACATTCAAATAAGAGGAGAAAAACACAACCAGAGACGAGTTATGCCTTTCTTTTCAAACTGATAATCCCCTCAGCCTCATGCCGAGTGCTGAGCCGGCATTCTTTTACCTCCTTCAGAGCCGCAGGAGCGAGGGAGGTCGCAAGGGAGGGAGCGAGGAGGTAGGGAGGGAGTGAGGGAGCAAGGGAGGGAGGCAGGGAGGTGAAGGAGGGAGCGAGGGAGGGAGCTGAAGGAGGAATGGAAAAGACTGTGAGGCTCAAAAACAGCAAAGAAAGAAAAGTGTCTTCCTCTCTGCAGGGTGCGTCTCTGCAGGCAGCTGTTAGTTTGACGTCCTTCACATAACCAGTAAAATAACAGCAAAGAGTGACAGCAGTGTGTTCAAGTGTGGCCTTAACAGAAGATTAGAAGCCATGCATCATTAAAAACAGATGCAAACAAGCTGACAGGTAAGAATAATGTAGGGTTTGTTTGTGCCTGCATCGTGGCAGGAAACAATAACAGGCCACTTTAAAAGTGGACGTGCAGACGTTTGCTTTGCTCTTTGTAGAAAATAAAAACACCAGAATGATCAGGAGAATGAATCCATCAGAAACTACAAGCTGACTGACAAACAAACCTGAATTCATATAATCACTTAAAACTAAAGATCTTCTCTGGATGATTTGAGGAGCATAATCACCTGAACATTCACTTTCTTTTACTGAAGGCGTCAACCTAAAAAAGGTATATGAACCTTGCACACTCTTCCATGTCTGCAGCATTCACAGTATTCTCCTGCAGGATTTCCTCTTGTGTCTTTTGACATGCTCTAATGGAAACCAGAAGTTGTAAAAGTCTGTATTATCTTGACTCTGGAAAACAAAGAAGTAAATGATACGCCCAAGACTCAAAATAAACTGAAATAAGATCTACAGATCGACGCGGTCCATCAGATCCACATAGTCTGTCTCTTTGATGGATTCTGTCTTGCTTCTAGGTCAACAGTTGTAAGTACACTGTTAATATAGCTCAGTGTACAAAGATGACTGTAGATGAAAAAAGAAGAGTACATCAAAAGAAAAATCATGATTTTTGACATTCAGCTGAAGGGAAATAGTCAAAAACATCAATAAAGTCCAAACTTCACTTTGCAAATACCACTTCAGGACAGAAACCCAGTGCTGCCACTCTACAGTAAGTCTCCTTTTGTTTGTTTTATAAGTTTGACTTGATGGGGCGCCGGTGGCCTAGAATTTATTTCCCGCGCCCCTGTGTTCTACATGAAGCTAGAGTCCTTAAAGAGGACAACCCGGGCTCGAATCCCCACTCTCTATCTCTCTTCCTGATTTCAGACTTTTCCACTGTCCTGTCTCTCCAATAAAAGGCAAAAAAATACAACTAGAAAATAAGACTTGTGGGCCTTTAGTTCTTTGTCATGGGAGGGCAGGTCAGCTGTCAACAAGCTATTTTGTTTTTGAGGTTCAAATTCGACTTTAAGTAGAATACATCCTCCGTCAACAAGTGTTTGATCGGCTGCTGTTTGTTGACGCAGCTCGTTTGAGGTCATCGCTCCGACGTGGAGTTAGTGAGCAGACTTCAGGTGATTATGAAACCTTCTCATCAAACACTGAGGGACGTCTGAGAGAGCGAGACCCTGACCTGCAGACGAGCTGCTCCACCACTTCTATACATGGATATGAAGCGTGGGAGGAGGTTTCTGTTTCAGAGGACGTCGTCGCTCATAAAGTTTAAATCAAGAACAGCCGAGTGAGATAATTGACTTTTGATGATACGTTTCTCCTCTTCAGAGCAGCATGCCAGACTTCGTTGGACTTTAATTGGACAAACAGAGAAACGGTGTCATTGTAAGCGCTTCCTGGTCCCCGCTCCGCCCCGCTCTGCGCTGCGCTGCGTCGTTCTGCTGGAGGTGGGACGTGTTAATAGCAGGAAATGGCAGACTTGAATCGAGTGCATGAATGGCAGCGAGTACAAGACTTTGTGCCCTATGCAGCTTTGATGTCGGCAGGTTCTCAGCTTTGATTTGCGTCGAGGGGAAGGAACAGAGTTTTATTTGAAGAGTGGGACGCCCCAGGAGGTAACACTTAAGACTTCTTGTCACTGCATCCAGCAAACAGAGCGACTATTCATCAGCCTACACATGTGTGCAGCAGGGCCTGTGGAGGAACACACCAGCCCACAAAGACCGCTCGTTTGCACATGGACAGCCGGGCCTGATGGGTAATTTACATACCGAGGGTAGTCATTACACAAACGGATACACATGCAGAACGACCTACATTCACACACACTGAGGAACAACACCCGTCACACAGTTAATCTTTCACATGCAGAGAGGAGCTCTACTTGTGTTTGTGGAGCTCGCTTATCAGGACGAATACACAGAAGTAGAATAAACATGTCTCATGGATCAGTACGATACTTAATGTGATGCTGAAGTTTGAAATTCAAACAACATTAAAATGTGTATCCCGTCATAAAGTGATAATAGTAAGCCTGTCTATTCGTAAAAGACTTTGCAAACTTTCTTTGAGGCATTTTGGGGAACGTCTTCTTTGGGTGACTTTGAAAGTTTTTGCTTCCTACTTGAGTTGAGAAGTTTAAATCAGCTGTCAGTAATTCACTGCATGCTGAAAGGAATACGACTCTTAGTGAATATAGAAAGTTTAAAAGGTTTAAAGTTGAAGTTGCATCATACCTCTCTTTAAATATGTTCTTATCTTCAGGGAATTTAAAAATCAACTCCAAGTTTCCAAGTGTAAATGAGCTTTACAGTTACTGTAGCTTCAAGGTGACATATCCTCCCCTTCATCATCGCACATAAGTCTCAGAGCTCCTCAAAACATGTGTGTGAAGTTTCTTGTTCTAAATCCACTCTGATCCTGTATTTGATCATGTCTATAAACCCCTCTATTTCAGCCCTTTGTGATGTCATGAAGGGAAAATCTCCAAACGGCCTGTTTGAGCACACATTTTCTGAAAAGTGGAGCAGGCAAAAGACGGAGAGGATGGACTTTTCTCATCATTGGGGGATTTGTAGACAGACTAGAGACACATATTAGAGATAGAGGAACATGGTGAAGTGTAATATGGGACCCTTAAATCGCACGCGCTCTGTAGCGCAGTCCGTTCTTTCTGTTAAATAACATCTCTTGTTGTTTAGCGGTCAGTCTGACTCGGCATGACGGTGTGGAAGCCATTGAGGCTGGCTTCATGATCACAGTAACTGAACAAGTTAAAAAGGCATAATGTGGAGAGGAACAAGGGCCTTTTCTCTGATTGCTTCCATCAGGGGACGTTTAATAATCCACCGAGAACGAGAGGCACCTGTATCCGCTCAGATCGAGCCCTCTGAGGGAGAATGGCCAGGCATGTGATCCATTTGCTGTCCAGTATTTTTAGTCCTGCTGATAACGGCATGCTGGGTAAGTTTTTCCTCAGCTATGCAGAGTAGGAGAGGGGCTGTTTGGGGAAACAGGCTGTTCCTCCTGCAGAGAGGAAGAGAGGCAGAGCAGCTGGCAGGCAACAGGCCGACACAGCATCTCTGAATGTCACTTCTCCTCTATCCTCCCCCCTTCTATTCTCTCTCTCTCTCCTCTCAGTTTGTTCTGGATTCATCAGAGAGCAGGAGGCTTTGCTGGCGTCTTCGACAGAGGAGGAGAACGAGGGAGGGGGACGGGGGACGGGTAGAGAGGTGAAGGGGAAGCAGAGTAAACAGCCACTCTGCATCCCTCTCTGCTGTTGCTAGGTTACTTTTTCTGCAGAGGACAGCCATGAGTGACAGCAGACCTCCCTTCAGGACAAAGACACAAAGTTGAAGGAGAAATAGGAGCAGAGAGCAGCACGGAGAAGCGCTGCGATGTGCTGAATGAGTCTCAAGCAATAGGAAGCAACATAACACCAAATTTGGGCAAAATGAGGGTTGCACAGTGGAGAGGTAGTTCGCTCTGTCGCCTCACAGAAAGAAGGTTTCTAATTTGTCTCCCCAGCCCTGTGATTCAGCAGGTAGTCCAGGATGTCTCCCCACCTCTCGCCCAATGGCAGCTGGAATCAGCTCAAGACCCGTGCAACCACAAACAATACAAGCAGAAAGACAACTGGGAGATCTCAGGCGACTCAAGCAAAGCTAATTTTGATTGTAAACCTTGAATAACAAATCAAAGTTTTACTTCAGAAAGCTTTTTGATGTGTCGAGACTCTCCAAATACACTGATGATCCACCAAAGAAAAAACTCCCACAGATAACCCTTCAAAAGAAAAACTAATGGAAGAAACTTCAGGAAATTCCTCATCATGGGGTCAGGACCCGCCAAGAGGTCGCTGTGGTCGGGAGATAAATCACAGCCGTCACCAGATAATCAGGATAATAAGACAGCTGGATGTTTGTGCCTCTAATGTAGCCTGTTTTCTTTTAAATCACTGGATCAGTTCACATATTGTGCCACTGAGAGGGGATTTTTTGATTTGAAGCCGGTCTCAAAAGTAGAGAATCAGAGTTAGAAAACAAAGTGCATCACTGGAAACATCTTTGTCTCTGGTGGTTGCAGATAAAGCCAACTTCATTTCTGTTGCTGTAATCTCTCTGCAGAGCAAAGCAGTGGATTAATGTTTGAACGGTACAACATGGCCACCGGCACGCTGAGGAATCTGTCTTCAGTAATTAAGTTCTAACTCAAGTGTTGTTTTTGACTCTGCAGTTTGCTCTCTCATTACCTGTGAACACATGATTAAGATCTGTATGAAAAGCCTGGAGGCAGAGAAACATCCCAACCACTAAATACAAACTGCACTTTGGCAGAAGGTGACACACACTAATATTTCCTGCTTGGAACGTTTAGTGAGCTGCAGGGATGACGTGCTTCATCCGTAGGAAACATAATGAGGGTTTTTGACGACTGCAGGGGCTAAAATTAGCACGTTGGATGATTAGCACCGGCCGGAGAGCTGCTTCTCATTGGAAGTTTGGCAGCAAGTGAGAGAGAGAGAGAGAGAGAGAGAGAGAGAGAGAGAGAGAGAGAGAGAGAGAGAGAGAGAGAAGAGAGAGAGAGAGAGAGAGAGAGAGAGCTGGATGTTAGATCACAGGCGAAGCACTGAGGGTGTGTTCATACGCAGCAGGAAGCAAAGTTGATACTGGAAACCAAACTGTTAACAGCAGAGAGGGCAAAGTAGTTTTTAAAAGTGCGAGAAGGATGCAAGATGTCTGCAACACTGCACGCTAGAAAAGTGAAAGACAAGAAGACAAAAACCAGCTAATGATGGTTGTAGTCATAGCTGCTCTTTAAAAGCCTCAAACATGTTTGAATCAGTTCAAGGACGTGTCGACTACTTTCTGAAACGAACGCCTACCTACCTCTACTCGATCTAGATACCAAAATAACAACAACAACAACATGTGTCGTCTGTGGCCATCTGGAGCAAACGTGAGCAGCTCCTTCCTCCTGTAATTAATGAACTATCTAAAGGGAACAGTCTGATTAAGTGAGAACTCTTCTTACTCTCCACAGGCCGCCTTTCTAGAGCACGCACGCACACACACACACACACACACACACACACACACAGAAATATATCAGACAGAATTCCTGAGTACTCGGCGGCCTCGGTTTTGTCGTGCAGCTGGCGTGTCTTTTATGAAGTCACTTTCAAAGCTTCTCCTCTACAAGTGGCATCAGAAACATCTGCTCCCGGGACAGACGGCCACATGAGAGTCAGCCCCACGGCCTGGCAGGATGGATGGCCTGCAGATGTAGGCGACGACCGGCATGCTAATGTACACGTTCAAACCCCAGACAGCCACACTGTGACAGTTAAGTCAACAGTAGGAGTCACAAAGAGAGGGGAGGAGGGGAAAGACAAGAACAAGCTGCGTCACCATAAAAAGTAGCTCAGGAGAGGTACAGAGACCTGAAAGGTTCACACGTTAAGGTGTGAAAAGGTCACACCTCTTCTCCACCAATCACATAACATTCAAAGCAGTAAAGCCCACCCTAAAGGCCCGGTGCTTTTGTTAGAGATTACCCAAAGAGCGAGGACCATTTGAGGGTTAAAATAACGTCCCTTACAAAATCCTCCGCTCCCGGGGGGGGGGGGGGGGGGGAGGGAGAAATAAAAAAAAAAACATTTCAGACAGGTTTTTTAGTGTGCAAAGGTGTAACTAAGCTCAGCTGTCATCACGTCTTTGTACGTTCACATTGAATCCACAACAGCGTAATATCAGAGTCCCAGTCTGTGAGAGTTCACGTTGATGAAGCTGGGCACAGCGGGAGCCGCACGCCCGCCCGCACGCACGCACGCGATATTAGCAACAATCAAACAAACTCAACACTTGATGGATACCATGGCAACAGTATAAGAGTCTGTGTCTTAAGTAAAGTCCTGCAAACTCCTGCACGCTACATTAAAAACACTATCAACGTGTGTGCAGTATTTATGAGTTTTCCTGCAGTTTTGGATGGATTCTTTCCCATCTTAACAGATACTGAATCAATGAAATTGAACAGGGCATCGAGAAGTATCCATGTATCAAAAAATGTGACACCCTTACTACAGAAAAGTAAAAAAGAAGGATGATGAAAACTAAGAAAAACTAAGCGATGATAGGTCAGGAGGTGGAGCAGTGAAATGATCACTCTGAGTCAACGTCGCGCGGCCATATTGAAAGATGTGCAGCAGTTCTTAAAGATAAATGTGACCTCCATCCTGTTAGCAGAGAGGCTGGCTCATTTCTCACACAGAAGCGGCAACACAGCTATATAAAGGCTGCCGTGTCCAGAGTGTATGAGATGCCTTAAATGTGCACTCCAGTGCTCGGAGAGTGCTGTAAAACACAGAGCATCATTAAGGGATGTGTGCTTAAGTACTGTCCGCGGCGCTCTAAAAGACACAGAGAGTGGAGGCAGAGTGGATGGGAAATGGTCCGAGTTATTTCCATTCCCTCAGCCCGTTTATGGAAACATTATTGGGAGCGAGGTTCAGTTCTCACGGAGGAGGAAGAGCTTCAGGAGAGAGTGAAGGAAGGAGGAGGAGGAGGAGGAGGAGTGAAATGCTGCTTTTAGCTGTTTGCTCTGGAAAAGACCTAACTCCGTGTGTGTCCTTCTTTGTGTGTTTCTCCCTCTGCCAAAGGCCACAAAAGCCTCCATTTATCTCTCCTGAGCATCTCGCCTTATTGAGAAAAGGCCCTGAAAGGCGGGCGGCCATCACATGTGCCGGGGGGAGACACGGCTTTTCCCTTGTTAACACTTCAGTCTTGCACCCAGAGAGCACCCAGCACAATCTCCACCAGAGTGAGGGATTACTGCAGCGACAAATGGCTAAAAAAGAAAAAGTACATCTGTTCTGAATATTTGCATTTCTTTGGCTGAACCACAATGCACCACTTGACTCGATGGAAAGCGAACATTCTCGGTCAGGCGTGAGAAACCCTCCCCGTCAATGAGGCCATTTTCCACCCTCTGGTTTCTTTAACCGGGGTAACAGCACATCAGGAGCAGCTCGCACAAAACACAATCTGTCAACTGGGAGGCAGACGGGGGGGGCCGGTTTATTCATGATCCTCCTCATCAGTTTCTATTTACTCAGTGTTCTTAGAGGGAGAACGGGGACCAAGTGCAATTTTTAGGACATCGCAATGTGCGCTATTCAGCGATCTGCAGCTCTAATTGCAGAGTGAGAAGAATTTTCTCCGTCTGTAGCATTGAGGCCCGACAGCTGCAGCTGGCATGGCATGTGGTGGGTGTGTTAAAGGGAGGTGTGGCGGCTAAAAGGGTGTCAAAGACTAAACTCCCACTGAGAGCCACCCACACACACGCACCTACGCATAAACACGCACAAATGCTCACAGTTTTACGTGCACGAGTTCACCATCTAACAGACTGCGTTTGTCTCCAGATTAATAACGCTGACGACACACCAGAGCATGATGGGAAATGCTGTGCTCTAGATACTGGATGCTCTCTCGCTCGCTCACTCTGCTGCCACTCATCATTACATCCTTGATCTCACTGGTTTAGAGAGGAGTCAGCTGGCACACACAAAAAAACCTCAAACACATTTAGTACAAATCACAGTCGTCTGATCCTGGTCACCTCTGTGTGACTTGTAGAGGGTCGGACTCTGAATCATGACGACTTAAAAGACTTCTCTAGATTAAAGTCATTTACTCCTCAACCTGCGTCTCGAGCACAGATTCTGTTGTCTATAAGATAAAGGTGAATTGGGAAATACTTCAGCAGTCTGCTGTCTGCAGCCTGAGATTTTCAAGAGTTTGGTGCATGTGTGAACACAAAAAGTTTTTTCCCCCGACTCCCGCCACCCTCTCTACCCCCCACCCCCCACCCCCCTCCTGAATGCTTAATGCAGAAAAGCGCCAGGGAAGACAAGCGCCGATGAACACCTTCCTCCACTAGAAGCCGGGTGCAGTGATCCGACCCGGCATGAGGGCCCCTTGTGATCCAGTGAGCTTTGACCTCCAGACCTGATTGAGGCCAACGATCTGATGAGTACGTGGGGGGAGGGAGTGTGTGAAGGTTGGGGGACGGATGAGCAATAACCGATCTGACAGTTATGAGCAGTATGGATGTACTTCATTCTGCAGCGTCTCCTCAGAGACTTGACATGTGATGCACGAGTCCATCGGCATTAATATTTATGCAATTTTAAATGACATCAAAGAGCCGGAGTTGGATCTTTAAATATGTATCCGCCTCACTCAAACTGAGATTTGGACACATTTTTTTTTTAAATGTTCCCAGGAAGGTGTGCGTCCTCAATCATGGAGCTGGCCAGAATTTACAGCAGAATCCTTAATAAGCACAGGTTTCCTTATTCCTCACTTCCTTATCTCCGCTCTGCAGCCGGCTCTGAAGAATGTCACCAACATGGCAGCGTCTGCAGAAAGCACCGGGAGCTGGCAGCTGTTCAACATGAATTCAGGGTCACCAGTCTGGCAGAATCAAGAGGGAAGTCTCGCTTTAATGTAGGTAGATTGCAAAAACAGAGTAACATCCGGCCGGCTCTGATAAAATGAACGGCTCCCACAGGCTGCTCTATTAATAACATGTTTGTTAACCTTGTTCGTTAAGAGGACTTCTTTAGAGACTGGTGGTAAACGTGTGCAACTGACCTCCAGATACAAACTCACTAAGATTCTCACCATCACTTTTATTGTGTCACTTTGATTCTCCTGCACAAAGAGAGACATTTCATCCCAAACTGGATCAATAACGCAGCACTCCTCCAGAAGCAGACTCCCTGGGGTCAGATCCTAAAAGGCAGAAGCTCAGAGCTCACTGGTTGTTTTTTCAGCTTTCTGGAGGAAACAACGTTTGCAACACAACATTTCCCACATTGTTAACCCAGAGGCATGTCGTTGTTGTGCCTGCAGAGAAACAACAACAACACTGATGTGACAAAGACATGCAGCAGCAGCAGCAGCAGCAAACAGAGTCAACAAACAGAGCAGCATCTCTTCAGACCCAGACTCAGACTAGGACCCCCTTTCAGAGTAAATCCAACCTAATGACAGGAAACAATTACCGGTGACCTTAACTCATTTGTCTGTTTTCACCCCAAGGAAAAGTCAAAAGTCACCGCCTGAGAGAAAGTCATCGTCTTGTGTGGCCTGATGAGAATCCGTGTGTTTACGTGCACTTCACCTGATTATTGTCGGATGTCAGGTTAAACCGGATCTGTTAGTGAGAAGCAGTTTCCTTAATTAGAAGAAAAGACTGACAGGAATCAAACTCACTGAAACAGAACAAAGTGTCAGCCTTCAGGAGGGATATTTAAGAACTACACACACAAAATAAACCTGTCAGAGAGCTCCAGGTTGACTACGTTTTAGAACTGAGAGGATGTGCTGATGGATATTTAAAACTCTAAATACAAAAAGTGTATTAAAAACTCATCAGTGAGATTTAGTTATGAGACATTTCCGTACTCTTGTAGTCTGATATATTGTGTATGTAGGAAGAGAGTGGGGGTCAACATTCAGCAAGGTCTGAGGACGGACCCGCACCCAATGCCGCCGCGACCGCCAGGCCATCCGGCGCCCCACGACCTTCACTTTCAGTGCTGTGATGTCAGAAAAGGTTTCAGGAGGGTTACACTTTTACACCAATTGTATAACTCTCAGAAAGTACATTAAGGTTAATAAATGACAGAAGTACTCCATCAGCAGTTTGGAAGCTCACTTTGACCCCTGACCTTTGGTGTTTGTGTGCTCCTCCTAAACAAAACTAATCGAGACACAGATTCTAGAAGAGTTTAATTATACAGCTGCTCCTGTGGTCAGATATGCAGCACCTGGCTCTGTGTGTGTGTGTGTGTGTGTGTGTGTGTGTGTGTGTGTGTGTGTTCATTGTGTTTGGTCTCAGCTGAACTGTATGTGGCCCTGCAGTCCTGTTTACATTTCAGAGAGGCTCCCCGGGTTTCCAGTAAACATGGCCCGGGGAAGGTAAGCAGTGAGCGAGCGCCATGTTGCTGTAAGGCATCGGACGAATCACGCTCGAGCAGGGATCCTTACATCGTGTCTGGGACATTGTTCGCCTGCCTGCGTTATGTAATCTCCTTTTGCTGTGCTCCTTCTTCTTTTAAGGCAGTAAGAAAGGCGAGCAGTAAGGGGCAAATGTGCTGCTGCCCCCTCCAGCTCTGGATCCCGCAGCGTCCCACCCCCCCCTCCGCAGTTAACCTCCAAACGTCCACAGAAGCTTTGCAGTGGAGGGGACGAAGAGAGGGGGGGGGGGAGCGGCTGATCTCCTCCAAATTGACAGACAGACAGTGTGATTACAGAAGCAAGAGAATAGAAGAAAATCAGGCCACTGTCACTGCACATCATTATCCTCCATCAGCAGCCTTCACAAAGTGCATAAAAGGAAGGCTAGCCGAAATGAAAAGAGGGGGAAAAAAACACAAAACAAGCGCGATGGAATATACTACTCCAGCATGAATTAGCTCTGCTCGGCTGGGCGGCTCCTTAAACGCATCATACCGCCGCTGCAGCCCGAGTGCACGGAGAGGCCGGGCCAACTGGCAGCTCTGCACAGTTCAGCTCCTCTCGGCTCCCACTTTGAGTAAAAGGCTTTCACACACACACACAAACACACACACACACACACACACACACCAGTAACTCCAGTATCTCAGGCTTGTCTAAAATACTCAAAGGCTACTCTGTCTTTGCTAACAGCAAGTAACAAGACGAGGCCAAAGGCGACGTCGTGTTCGGGCATTTTTGTGCTTCAGTAATAGGACACAAAGGCTGCACAGAGATGTCCCGGGTTAATGGTGTGCATGATTCACAAGTGAAGCTGAACTGAGCTGGAAGAAGGAAGACATTCAGATTTAAAGGGAGATTCATGTTTATACTGAGAGAATGAAGCTTCAGAAAGTGAAGAATCATGATTGGATGTTGTGATTTCTTCTCGCCAGCACTTCAAGGGTTTGAAAGCTCTCCTGATTTTTTTTATATTCATTACAAAACAGAGAAAACTCCTCGGATGTGTAGACCTCCTCAGTGATGATCTGATTCTGTGAAAGACAAACACAATCAGAATCACACATCGCTTCTTCCTTCCAGAAAGACAAACTTACAAATGAGCAAAGTGTCCCGACAGCTCTGAGACTCCCGGCAGGAACCACAAACTAAACTCATTATGGTCTGATTAATGGATCAGCAGAAACACAAACAAGAAAAAACATCCTGCAAGCCGATTTGTTTGGTCAGCGTTTTTTAAAGAAACACAATGAGAAAGTTTACGATGCAGCTACACTCTGTGATCCGTCAACATGAAAGGAGCTGACGGAGAACAGACTTTATCTCACATTGATAAAGATGCTGATTAGGAGAAAGCTACTTCCTGTAAGAAGGCGGATACAGAAAACGTCTCCCGTCTGTACCGTGAACACAACAACACAGACACACAAACACTCTGTTGTTCTTATATTTCTATATCTTTGGAACATACTGCATCATGAATCCTTTTTGCCTTCTTTAGAAGCTGAAGAGAGACAGGAAGCGTTTGGAGGAGAGAGAGCAGGATGACACGCAGCAAATGGCCGAGGTCGGATTCGAACCCACGGCCACTGCAACGAGGACTGTAAGCCTCACAATGTGACCACTAGGCCATCGCCGCCCCGACAAGTTTTATTTCCTTCCAGTTCCTCAGAATCTCATGACTCAGAGTTGATCAGTTCCTTTAAGGGACGCCGACATATTTTTCAAAGAAGTTTGTGTGTTGCAAAATGACGACCATAAACTCGTGTGGTCACATGGCGGGAAACCCGAAACAGCGAGGAGTCACTGCAGAGAGAAGGAAGCGGTCTGAAGTGTGGAAGTGAAGAAGACTGAAACAAAGATGAACTCTTCTGATGCAGCCAGCTCCACCGGCCAATCAGCTCCATCTACAACGGCTTGTTCCATCAGGAGCGAGTATTAAGATGAAGAATAGTACAGAGGAAACAAACGATGAGGTCGTCGAAATAAACATCCAGAGTGATATCTGTAGAAGCTCTCCTGCTAATAAAGGGTTAGTAGAAGTTCAACCAAACTGAAAGGCAGTGTGACGGCTCAGCAGTCACTGGTGAGGTTAACTGAAGGATACTAACACACACACACACACACACACACTTTATGGCACATCTGTCACGGCTCCGCTCCGTTTGACTCGTTAATTACGATCAACCTCCCTCAGAAAGACGTCGGCACACTTGAACTCTTCAAAAGAACTCATCCGGACGATATCCGCTCCTCGGATCACGCGGCCGATGTCAAGGTCGAAGGTGTTCGCTCGGCGGGGGTTATCCTGCAGCACTGGCCTACATTTACCGACGTCAGGTTACCATGACGATATCAGGACTCCAAAATGGCCAACATTAGAAAGAAACACCCTATAAATGACATTTATTCATCTCATTGTATCAAACTGCTTTTTCATAGACAGGTGTTTGTAAAAATATAAGGATACTGACACCTGATTTAACACGATGCCACAAAAACAGAAGTCCTGAATAGCTGATAGAAGGGAGTCTGTTGTTTTCATTCCTCTCCTACACACCCGTCATGTGAAAAAGATGTTGTTTTTTTAAAGCTTTGGTCCATCTCAATAAACTTACAGAGATTGTGTTTGGCTCTGTTGGTAGAGTGGGCAACACACACACACACACACACACACACACACACACACACACACACACACACACACTCTCTCTACAGCTCTCCTTTCCAAACAAAGACAAAAGTCTCCCCAGAAAGTATTTAAAAGAATAAAAACACTATTAGAAAGCATAAAATATGAGGCGCTGGTGGTACAGTGGTTAGTGTGCGCACCTCATGTACAGAGGCTATAGTCCTCCAAGCGAGCGGTCTGAGTTCAAATCCCGCCCGTGGCTCCTTTCCCAGATGTCAATCCCCACTCTCTCTGTCTCCCTGATTTCCAGCTCTATCCACTGTCCTATCTCTCCATTAAAGGCACAAAAAGCCCAAAAATAAATTAAAAAAAACCGAAAGCATAAAAAGTGTTGCTCCATTTTTTCTGTCCCTGCTGGAATAGAGAGCTGTCCTAAGGATCAGAGGAAGGATGAAAAGTGAAACACATTTGTTAGTTCTTACCTGATACACAGGGAGCGTGTACAGAGGTTGTAAAGGCATGCAGTCCGGACTCTGCTGTATAACTCCACCCCCTCCTGTCTGCCCTTTCAGACAGGCCCTTTCTCTTTTCGCTACAGTAGGACGGAGGTATGCGCAGCAGCACTAAAACCAAATCCCCTCTTATCTCCCGTTGGACTCTGGCTGCCTGTAAGCACAGGGGTCAGCTGTCCCGATTGTCTGGGCCCGCTGAGGGGGACACAGAGCGAGTTAACCCCGCGGGTCACCACTGGTCCTTGGACTCAGTGACAATCGGGTTAATGACTGGCCAGCTCTCGGTCTCTCCATTGTGGCCCCGCTGACAGACACGCAGACAAAACATATGAGGCGGGTCAGCAACTTTGAGCGGCCTTTTCCCCAACATTCCTGATATGGACACTAATGAGCCCCCCAGGGACCGCCAGCCGCAGACATAATTCATCTTGGCAAGACACATTTTCCTATATGCTCCTCTCCTGCAGATCCATAATGCATGAACACCATGTTTTTCAGAGTGACATTATTTCATGATTGGCTTTGTGAAACAAAGAGTGACCCCTCCCCCAACTGCAGCTCTCAGCTCGGACCACCGGTATTCTCACTGCTTTACTGGGCGGACTTGATCTGTACAGGATTAAAGGATGAATGAACAAAACTCATAACAAGGTGCACTCAGGGATTCATAACATTTTACTCTAAAGGAATTTTCACCAGCTTCTATTTGGATATCTAATCAGTTCAAGTCAACCTAAGAAATGAATTCCTCGGTCATTGAAAAGTTAAAAAACAAAGCTGAGCTGCTGTCTGCAGAGCGCTGCTGGCAGAGCCGACATGTATCAGGAAAGGTTCTCAACATTCCAGTTCCTTCGATACCAAAGGCGCCTCAGAGAGGTAAAATTACACGCAATATGTTGCCAACGTATTGGTACAATCAGACCATGTGCAGGAGTTTGCCTGCGAAAGACAGATCAAAATATTCAGACAGCAGGACTTTTAGTTTTGATGCCGTGGTGTCGATAATGTTTGATTTTTACTGGTATCACACTGAAGTCAAAAATTCTGGTATCATGTCGTCACTAAAGTACCAGGATGTGTTGTTGATAAGCAACCACAGCCTCCCTCTGCTGCTTCTGTTCATTATAAACTCCATCTGAAATAAATACGACCCAAATCCATCCATGAAATCCTCTGAAGTCATATTCTGAAATGTTTGCTGGGAAGTTTTGTCACTTGCATTAAGAGCTTCGACAGTGACCAGAGATGTCAGCTCAGTTGTTTTTCTGGGACATCAACTGAAAACACTGAGGACAGAGGAACAGAGTGTGATGCTTCATGTCAACAACAGAAGATCAGAGAACATCACAAACTGCTGGTCGCTCTTTCACCGCTGGTTCCTAACTCAGACAGATAGTGTCACTCCTCAAACCACCGTTATTTTAACCCTGTATGGAAAACTATTTGGACAAAGAAAGGATGTTGATATTAAAAACTTGGATGGTCACGAGATGACCCACATTTCACTATTTTCTCTGAAGAAGATTACAGATTATCTGGAGGATTAATGACTTTCTTACACATAAAAAAACATCTTCACAGTCACATCTGTGAGCAGCTGAGGGACAGCGAGGATCCCACATGTATGAATCATAAGTCTCCTTCAGTCTGTGTCGGAGGGAGCTTAGGCCATCAAATCATGCGGGGGTCTCCAAAGGTCATCGTTAAACAGGAAGGTCCAGGCTGCTGTAAGCTGGTCATGTGGTTTGTTTTCATGACCAGCGACACAGAAATCTAATGTATGGATAGAACACAATATGTCCACATATCAGCCGATGCAAAGCAGATGTTTTACGATTAAGGGGAAGCACTCCGAGATATGTGATGCCTAATCTTTTCCATTAACTGTCCGGCTTCCTGTGAGCCAGCATGAGGTCAGGGTCTGTCATCAGAGGGTTTAAACCTCTCCGCAACAGTGACACATCCTCCTCCTCCTCTTCTCTCCTCCAGCAGCTCGGCCTCGCATGCGTTCGTTTTGACAGAAATCTCACCAGAAACAGCCCGATTGGCATTTGACTTCTGCCGCTGCACCATCTGCTCCATGCAGCAGCTTCCCCCTGCAGCCACAGCGATGCTCCTTCACCCAAACCATCCTGACACGACAGCGAGTCACCAAATGAGTGGCGAGAGGGTGGGAAACCAACGAGCAGAAGAATGTAGGACACGAGGAGCTCACCCAGTGTGGAAGATATTAGCCACATAAAAGCATTTCTTAACAGCAACTTGTGAAACACGTCAGGGAGAAAACGTTTGGGCAGATGTGCTTTTTTGTTACACTGAAGCAGACGGACGGTAAATGTTGGAGGCAGTGGGGATTTCAGGAAGTCGACCACGGGCACGCTTTCAGGCAGCGTCAAGTGTAGAGTTGTCACAATAGCAGAATCTTTAACCTCCATATGATTCATGAAAAAGAACCTATATCACTTCCTGTTTGAATACCACAGAAAGAAAAGGGTGACTTCTTGTTTTTTATGGACCAAAACTCGATCAGACAATGCAGACAAAATCCTGCAAACCATCCAAACTGCACAAAAACAAGGAAACAGCAGAGTTAGAATCAGATCAAAAAACTCTAAATTAAAGGTCTAATAGTTCATATATTGGATGCAACTATCTGCTCAGCAAAGACACAAACCAGGACTAGAAAACTGGTTGGATATATTTTCATCATGGCGGGAAAAGTGGTCTGTTTCTTCTTCTTTTGTGCACAATAATAGAAGATTAGTTTGTCCAAACAGCAGAATCTTAAACTAAGATATGAGACTGTAAAGATCAAACGCTGTCACTACCTGATGTGATGCCTCAGAGGTAACATAAGAAGTCCTATAGGAGCTCATTGTCGGGTCATTTCTTGTTTTTATAATCTAACCATGCAGACAAACTCCTGCACGAAGACTGAAGACTGAAGATCCAGAGGGTTCTTAAAGCTTCTGAACTTTATGATACTCTTCATAACCTTAGTGCTGTGATGAGTCTCATAAAGCAGACTTTGTATGGACCTGTCCCTGACATGTCCTGCTTTATCTTTAGAGAATACAGATTTTCAGGTCATGGATACTCATACACTCATGTTCGATTTCTGATGACAGTAAGCGCTGGTCACTTCCTGAAGCCCGACACCACGGGAGTGGATCGACATGGTGAAAGATATTTATGATGTAGAGATTCTGTTTGCGTCTCTGGAGAGATGTGTTTGTTAAACTGTGAAGTTTAAGTTTGCGGGGATCAATAAAAGTAAATCTTAATCTTAATCTTAATCTTAATCGTGCATGACCTGCGGGATCCAGACTGATTTCTTAAAAGGAACAAACTAAGGCTAACCAACAAGCTAACCCGCTAATGACCCCGCCATGCCGTCTTCACCTGGTTCATGTTGTCTTCATCACTACCTTGTGCACGGTTTTCTCTGAGGATGTTTTTTTTTAGTTCTGAAGTCTTAAAGTCGTGCAGACTGCAGAGGACATGAAGCTCTTTAAATCAAAATGTTTTGGAGCAAAACCTCCTTTAACATGAAGTATTCAGAACAAGGCGAAAGGAAACAATGCAGAAAGTCCCTCGCTCTTTAAAGTGCTCTTTTTTTAAGTGCCTTTAAATGGCCGGCTTCACATGTGAGCAGCAGAGACGGCGTCCATCTGGATCTAATCTACCGGACGCCGAGGCTTAACCACATCAGCGCCGTCAGATTAACATACATTTCTCACACACACACAAATAAACAAGCAGAGCGCCCGGCGAGGGCAAACATCCACACGCGTCCTGAAGACGCATGTCACAGGTCGGAGCATCTCATCGGGTGGAAATGTTACGCTGCTGGCGCCATCCTGGAATGCACACACTGACGAACGCCAAAAACGGTGTCTTTACACCATTAAAGTGATTACACGTGAGAGACGTCACTGTGAGCAGAAAACATGATGAACGACCCAGAGAGAACGCCACACGCTGAGGTCGTGGAAAAGCAGCGCTAACGGTAGCAGCAGATCACCTCCACGCCCGACTGTGTCAAGAAGTAGCACAACCCCATGAAAGCCCCGCTCAGCGCTTTAGTTTACTGCTACCTTTAACCTGAGACGACGTGTTTTTTTGGTGATGATGAGGTAGACTTTTACACAGCTCTAAAGTGATCACAAGCGTTTTGAACGGCGCTGATATCCTGAATCTATGAAGACTTATTATTTCCAGGCTTTGTCTGAACTGAACACCTTATAAACATGAGTCAGTAAACCTCCCACATCCTGCACCAACAGGCCGCTGGTGGAACAGCCCTCAACCGTCTGACGGCGTCTGTGCTTTCCCCACTGACAGTGATGAGTGGGCTTAAATCCTCCAAAAATCCAGACTGCAATCAAAACAAAGAGCTGACAAAAAGATGGAGAGAGAGAGAGAGAGAGAGGGAGAGAGAGAGTCTGGCTCTCACAACAGGAGCAGCAGCATGTGATCCGCTGTCTGCTGGTTGGTTGGGTTTGAAGCAACAGGATTTGGTCAGAGAGGCCTTTTGTGACTCCAGCCAGCCGGTCAGCCGCCACAGAGAGACCAGACCTGATCCTCATCACATGCATGGAGGAGAAGGGGGGGGGGGGTACCACATGCTCCTCTGTACAATTAACCATTCTCCCACTTCTACTGTTCTCTAATTATGACTAATCAGCACAGCAGCCGCAGCATCAGTAAAGCATTATGGGAAAGAGAGGTGATCAAGGGGAAAACCAGGAGGCGGCGAGCAGAATTGGGGAAGTTCTGGAAAAAAGAGCAATAGACCCGTTTTAAGGTGAAGCTACATGAAGTAGAGCTTTCACTTCCTCCTCACTGGAACAATGTGACCAACCACGAAGACTCGGGAGAAGAAATCTGGTGTGATGAAGTGAACAGACTGAACGGTCTGTTGTCCAGTGACGGCAGCGCTCATGACCTCCGTTTCAGAGCGCTTTTCACCACCGTTAATTTTTGCTATGTTAGAAAAGTGAACTTCTGCTTCCCTCTGTAGTGACGGTTAGGTGTGTTTTAGCTGCGTGTGTTAAACATTTGCTTTAATTTAAGGAAATATCACCAAGACAAAATGAAGACGATGTGAATGAATCATGTCGACATCAGCAGCAGCTCTACACCTGGAACTGGCTCGGAAAGACGAGTGAGTCAGCTTAGCGTCTTCCCGATATTGTTGCTGACAAAGCTTTTGCCAGATGTCCCGCCCCTTCTTAGTTTTGATTGGTCTGTGAGGGAGATGCGACAATGACAGGAGTTCCAAAAGTTGAACTATTTTCAACTGAGAGGGCAGCAATCAGAAACTAGCGGACGCTGTAGAAAACATTATTAACTATCGACTTCCTCAAAAGGCTCAAAGATGTTTAAAGCTTCACGAGTAGCTGAACTACCGACAAGATCACTTTTTACTGATACATAATATATGAACCTGTAACCGTTGAGGGTAACAGATTGCAACTGTAGACGGGCGTCTCCAGCTCTCAGACATGCAAACCAGCTCTGAAATGTAAACAGCTGGATGGGGCCTGCGGGCATGTCTCAGGAAGACGTCCCTGTGCCAAACTCTGACAGGTGCCTTATTGTTCAGCTGAGCTCACATTGTGATCATAACTTTAGTTTGAAAGACACATCTCTCCGCCTCAATCACCCATTGTCTGGTTAGCCATGCAGAAGGCGACGGGTGGAAAAGAGAAGAGGACGTATTTCTCCTGCAGGGCCTCGTCTGCAGCGCCTTAAATAGAGATCTGTCAGACTGAGAGTGAAGTGTCATTATCATGGCTGCTGAGTAGGTCTGTCTCATGGGGTGAGCTGATCGAGGGAGGTGAGATGTGCTGCCTTAGCATTCTCTTTTTCATCTATATTCAACGCAATCTATCATCATCATCATCCTGTGTCTGCGTCTGTGACGTAAAAGAAGCATCGAAGAAATCTAAACAGAACGTTCACCTGAGTCAGAATCAAATTAAAAACCTCCATATTAAAGATCCTATGGTTACAAATCAGATGCAGCGAGCAGCTTATAAACAAAGGCATGGAGATAACTCAAAAACATTTTCATCATCGCTGGAAAAACTGAGATTTGATAGGGTTGTTTTCAACTTCTGTGCACAATAATAGCACATGAAGCTGTTACGATACCAGAGTTTTAAACTTAAATATTAATATTCAAATGATATGGATACCACAGCAACAAAAATAGAAGACCTAGGAAGTCAACCTTAGGATATATCTTGTTTTGAATTACCAAAACTTACAGGTTAACTCCGGCACACTGTCTACATTTCACAAATACCAAAGAAAGGTTGCCAACGTATTTGTGCAGTGTTCACAGTTCCTCTCTGCTTTGGTCTAAAAGATCTGTATTGTTTTTTTAATCTACAGAATGTTTTGAATAACCGAGTTTTTATGGTTTCTAAGCACGTGGTATCAAGAAGCATCAGAGTGTTCAACATGACGACAAACTTAAAGGTGGAGTCTGTATCATTCTTTGTTGTTGGTAAAGACAACATTCAAACTAAGCCCCTCCTCCTGAGCTCATCACTCATTGCAGGATGTAGTGTATACGTTTACTGCAAGCTAACGCACGCTACCACAAGCTAACCGCCGGTGTTTGTCACCTGCCTGTCCAACAGGAAGCAGAACAACTCCACATCCACGGGTAAAAGACAACACAAGGTTCACCCTCGTTTTAGAACCAGCTTTGCTTTGCCACTACGTCCACGTCCGTCATATTCACCAGTTTGAATGGCATCCAATCTCCTAATTGTATCCACTCCTAAACTCACCTGCTGCGCTGTCATTGGCTGGAGGAAACACACCAGCTCCGCCCAGAAACATCCCGAGTCAACCAGAACAAAGCAGAACAGTAAAATCCAGTCAGAGGACAGAGTCTCTGCAGACACAGTCACCACCACACATGTATGGAGGCCCAGAAGAGACGATGGAGCGACGCTTCACTAAAGACACGATTGAGCGTGTGCAGGAGATGGGCCGTTGACAAACAGCCTCCCTGATGTGCAGAGTAATGACAGCTGCAGTAAAGACAAACATGTTGGATCTTAAATGGTACAGCAGGTCATCATGAGCACTCTGGAGGAGTCTACAAACACTCCAGAGCTCACTCAGTTCAGCACAGAAAAACTAATCGTTCCCAGACATTAAATCGTGTGAAGAAATAATGGTGTCTTATTGATTTGACCGCTCGGGGAGCAGAAAAGTCTTTATGCCTGATTTGTTTAAATGGGAGCTGTGAAGGCAGGAGGATATAAATCCAGAGCAGTGGACATTAAACAATGAGAACTTATCATTCACACTGAAAAGCACCTTGTTGTTGTGTCTGCAGCCGGAGGAAAAGGCCTATTTGTTCCCCCTTTAATGGGAAGCTGTGGAGGATAAACTTCCTGCAGAAACACAGCAAAGAGCTCTGGAAGACAAACAACATTTCACTTGTTTACTGGATCAGGGGAGGATACATAGCAGGGTATGTTGTATAGGCCAATGGAGCAGCTCAAGTAAAGCACAACAGTACAAGCTGTGGACAAGCAGAGAGCCACATTTGATTTAAGGAGAATCCAAACAACTCTGATGTTAGAGGAAGCTGCTCTTTGTCTGGAGCCACACAGGCTCCTGCAACCGTGAGAAGTCAAGATAACCATTGAGCTGCGTGGAGCGACTTCCCCTCACCAGAACTTAAGAGATATTGCTTGGAAAAAAACAGAAGATATTTCACACCAGACTGGAGCTGCTGGCTTCATCGTGTATTCTGGATCAGTTCGACAAAGCTGCTTTTATCGCCCCCTATCGTTTCTCAGAAGAACTGCACTCAACATATTCATTCAAAAAAATCTTCGTGCAAATGCTGCCAAATGACCTGCATCACACACACACACACACACACACGCACACATACACACACGCACCATCACGAGCACCAAGACCCAAAAACATGACGTCAGTGAGTGATATCATCCGCAATAAAAAATGAGCAGAACAAACTACTTATACTGATATAATGTAGAGCACCTGGTGAATGGGCTATGTTGTGTTAAATGGTCTGTTTTCTGCATGGGGTTTGGTCTACAGCTCGTGTTTCTTCATTAGTAAACACACTGGAGTCACACATAAAGCAGCAGCAGCACAAGCTCACGCACTTTATGATAAGACATAAATATCGGCTATAGATAGACCACAGCTGAAACCTCATCTCCTCCACTTTAGTTCTGTTTTTCTCACTTGTCTCTTCTGCTCCGGCGCCTCAGGAGAACTTTACCCTCCGTTATCACCGGGCTTCCAAACACTTTTCAGCCTTTACGCTTCTCTCAACTGTGTGTGTACCGCTCCTCACTTTCAGTCACAGCCCTACTTTTTACTCTGCTGGTGTGTGCGGCAGGAGAAAAAAACACATTGGGCTCTTACCGTGCAGTGTGAGCGGGGTCCGGTGAAGGTAACGAGCCCGTTAACGTCGTCAGATATCCGTAAAGAGTAAAAAAAAAAACAGAAGAAGCGGCGGTAGTCGGTCTCACACCTCTGCGTGCCAGCCTGCAGACTGAAGCTGCTCACAGCACACACACTCACACAGCGCCTACCTCTGTGACGTCAGCACGCCGAGCGAGAGGCCCCGCCCACACGACGCTTTTACTAACTGTAAACTTTGACTTTTTTCTTTCTATCAGGGGAGTGTTTGTTGATATTTACGAGGAAATAACGGAATGATGACTACATGCTAAATACGGATAATCCGCCTGCTGTGTAAACTCTCTCCTTGTTTCCCTTAAACCAAACACTGCTGTGGTCTCTTTAGCTCAGTCAGCCCTGCAGTGGCCCCATCTGGTGAGCTGCAGTAAAGATGTGGACCTGAAATTTATCATCTGCACGACACGACTGTGACTCGCTTTCTTGTAGTTCCCTGTCAGATATCATTCTGTAGCTGCAGCTTCATTAGATCACAGTTAAATTACTTACATAGGCCTACATCTGAAATTGATTCTGGATTGTCTTTAAACTTCCTCTGCCGCTTTAAATGTCACTTTAACTACTTATTTGCCACTTTAACTGTTTTAATCCGCCATCTTCTCACTGAATTTAATCTCATACTTCTACCTCTTAATTCTCAAATGTCTCTCATGTAGTATCAATGTCCTGGAGGAACATGATTTCATCTCACATTGAAATTAGAGCTGCTCAGTCATGGCAAAAATCATAATCAAGATTATTTTGAGTGTGTCATGACCCGGCTCTTGAGGCCTGATAAAAAACAGAGGAAACATAGGTTTGACTAAACGGTGCAAAAATTTATTACAAAAGATACCAAACATAACAGCTGTTTACAAAGAGAGGGAGGGTGGTGTGTTTGTCTGTGAATCAGTGTGTTGGAGTGTGTGGTGTGGGCATCGTGTGTTATGGTGTGAACTAAACTAACAAAGTAAACTACAACACAAACATGATGGAGCGAGGATGAGAGAGAGAGAGAGAGAGAGAGGGAGAGAGAGAGAGGGAGAGAGAGAGAGAGGGAGAGAGAGAGAGGGAGAGAGAGAGAGAGAGAGGGAGAGAGAGAGACAGAGAGAGAGAGAGAGAGAGAGAGAGAGAGGGAGGGAGAGAGAGAGAGAGAGAGAGAGAGGAGGGAGAGAGAGAGAGAGAGAGGGAGAGAGAGAGAGAGGGAGCGATAGAGAGAGAGAGAGAGAGGGAGAGAGAGAGAGAGGGAGCGATAGAGAGAGAGAGAGAGAGGGAGAGAGAGAGAGAGGGAGCGATAGAGAGAGAGACAGAGAGAGAGAGAGAGAGAGAGAGAGAGGGAGGGAGAGAGAGAGAGAGAGAGAGAGAGAGGAGGGAGAGAGAGAGAGAGAGAGGGAGAGAGAGAGAGAGGGAGCGATAGAGAGAGAGAGAGAGAGAGATATGCTATAAATCTAACATTTAAATACAGAAATATATAGCCTACAACAAATCAACATAACTCGAGGTGTTGATGTGCAAATACATATTTTGGGGTGTTAATCCCATAAGATGCAAAGTTGAAGCATTAAAATTCATTGATTTATTTGGTCTTTTTGTCTTTAGCTGACACTAATTCAGAAACAAACCTCCACATTTACCTGCACGAAGAAGAGCGATTGTTTCACCATTTGTGAATTTAAAAAAACGAGACAGAAAAGTCTTTATTTATGTCATTTAATGGCTTTTTAAACAAGGATGTTTGTAAGCAACACTCCGAACTACATATCCCAGCTATCCGCGCGCGTTCTATGACATCAAAGATCCGCGACTCATGTTTGTTTCCATGGAGCCGAGAGAAGCCACACGTTCGAATATGAGGATTAGCTAACCGCTAGTAGGTTTGTTGTAGTTTTTCTTTGACGCTTTAAAAGACTTTTCATGATGTCAAGACTACAAAACATCGATCATTCAGAGACTCTGTTTTCATTTGAGCTTCTGGTGGAAAATATCCGACTCGACAAAGTGAGTGAAGTGTCCGACGAGCTGGCTGTTGGAGTCAGACTGCTGGATTTCCCGACGCTGCTTATTTATCAGCCTGAACAGATGAGAGGAGGGAAACCTCGACGGGAAGAAGGAGCTCATCGCTTCAACAGAGGGAAGTGTTGTTTCTTCAAAATGAACCTGAGCTCTCTGCACACACACCTGGCCAGCACTCCTCTGTACGCCATGGTGCTGGACGTGAAGGAGGAGATCCCCAAACTAGTCGGGACCTCTCTCATCTCCCTGAATAAAGTGATGAGGAGGGTCAGACAGGACGTGACCCAACACGGGGTCTCTGCCCCCTCGTCTCATGGCGAGCGGGGGCTCGTTGGTGTTTGCAACCTCAGAGGGGAGAAGATTGGATCCGTTTCTCTGAGTTACAAACTGCAAAGTCTCGGTGGTAGTTTGCTGCCGAATGCAGCTCAGAGGAGGGGGATTAAAAGCAACATTGCACGCAGAAGAGAAGAAGAGCAACACAGCAACGCGGAGAATAAACCTGCAGAGTCGTTGCCTCTCGACTCTGAGCATGCGTCATCACCTGACGAGGACGAGGACCATTTGAGCAGAAACAACGAAGCATCAGATAAGGACAAACTCTTGCAAAATGAGGATAAACAGGACAAAAGTGTGTGTGACAAGCATACTGGAGAAAATGGAGGAAGCCAAACTCCCCGGACAGTTAAAGAAAACAATTTTGAAGAAGACTTAACCTTATTTTGTCCACCGCATCTCTTCTACTGCAATACTGCCGAGGAAAGAAGCAAAAAGGAAGGAGGCGATTGCACCTTTCTGGATCCAAACTCACAGAGTTTTACATTTGAAGACACCGAGGACGAAAATAAGAGCGAAGGTGAAAGTTCTCCTACGGTGGCCCAGAGAGGAAAACAAGATGCAAAGACGCCAGAGAACAAAGGGACAGGTGGTGTGACTCCTAACGTCCTCGGGGAAGCGATACAGCAGTTGCCTCTGTTGAACGCTCTTCTAGTCGAGCTGTCGCAGCTGAACGGACCGAGTCCTCAGCAGCCCCTCTCTATTCACCCTAATCTGTCCTGGATTTACAGACCTGCGTCTACAGAGCCTTTGCACAGGAACACACAATCATTTCAGGAAACCAGGCAGGGGATCAGTCCAAATTCAAAGCTTCTACATTCCCCCAGAAACTGCTCGACACCTTTAGACGGACGTGCATCTCTAAGAGGGAAAGACAAACAAGAGGAGAGTAAAAGTTACAGCACGTCTCCGAGGAAGAAGCTTGTGTTCGGCACGACTAAAACGTTTAATCTGCGGCTGAAGCAGATATCGCCTTCGAGGGTGAAAACCCGGGAATGTGTGGGATTAATACAGAATAAAACACAGTCGCCTACGTCTAAGGAAAAGAGAAAGACAAAGTCGAGGAAATCTGAGTCAAAGCCGAGCTCCGGTCTGAATGAAAATATAGAGACAATGATTCAGAACCTCCCGGAGGATTCTTCACGTCAACAGACCATCACAATGAAAGAGAAAGGCCGGCATGAGAGGGTGCAGAGGAAACGAGACGCACACTCTCCAAGAAATTCAGAAAAAGCTTCCCTTCCTGAAAAGGACTCCAGGTTAGTTCACATCCCCAGTGTGGAGGGTGACATTTCCCCCCCAAAGGAAGACGAGAGCGAGCATCACAGTGAATCACATCAGTCACACTCTGACACACTCAGAGGGAACTCTGCATGTTCAGGAAGCCGCCGACACAGCAGCTCTAAATCTTCATTTTCAGGGGAAGGAAACGACGAAGAGTACGCTGACGACTTTAACAGCCTCGAGCCGAGCGATGCTTTCTCTCCTCACCCCCTGAGCAGCCCCGAGCCCTCCAGATCCAGAACGCCAAAGTCCCCCGTCCTCCCCATTTCTGACTCTGGCTCTGAGGGTCTCTACAGGCGAGCGGCCCTCCCCGTGCCGGTCAAAGCCCCCAGCTCTCCTCCACAGCGCGCTCTCAGGGGGACGCACATCATCCGACCCCGAACCCACGCCTCGGCCATCAGCTTCTCCTCCTCTGATGATGATGACGCTGATGGAGACACGTCGGTGTCCTTACAGACGATCCTCTCCAGAAAACAGATGACGGACAGCAGCGGAGGGGGGAGGAGCTCTGGCGCTGACAGTTTAATATCATGGAGAGGTCAAAGGAGGGAGTCGACCAGGAACAGCAGAGCAGCTCGAGGACGATTTTCGGCAGAATCAGTTTCCTCCTGTGACCCGCAAGAGGCTGAGGAGGTGGAGGATGAGCTCGGGACCCTGGACTTCGGGAAGGAGTATCAGCACATCTCTGAGCTGGTGGCCAACAAACTCCCCGGTTACACCATGTGAGGGAAAAACTGTTTCACAATTTAGGTTTTCAGAAATGTTGATACTCCACATGTTTCAGAACGATTCATCCCCCATTGTTCTTATAAATGATGGTATCAAAAATTACTGAAGCTTTCAAAACAAACAATCATCTATTTAATCAGACCGGTGCATTGGAGGGGAACGAATCCATCAAAAAAAAATGCACAAAACCTCCTGCACGCTGTCCTAATTGTTCAAATATGTTGGCAACATTTCAGTATCTAAATGTTGCCGATGTATTTGTGAAATTTAGACAGTGTGCAGGAGGTTGCCTGCAAGTCCAGGGTGCACGAGATCACCACTGCCTGGACCCTGAACAGGAAGGAGGTGTATGTATGTCAGGCCTATGTGTGTGAGAATCATGTCTATATATAACGGAGTGTGAACCAGAATTTCCACTCAGGGATTAATAACAAGAATGTGTGTAGCATCTTCAACAACAGAGTGTAAAAGTCATGGGATCAATAAAGGATATCTTCTTCTAAATCGATCAACCGGTTGAAATAATGAGCTTTTTGTAGAGGTAAATCTTTTTCTTACTCACTCAGTTAAAGAGACAACAGTGAGTGCAGTGATTGCATCACTGGGAGTCTTTTAGGAACACTTACAGTAAGAGGATGAATCAGAATCTGCTTTCAGGCCAAGTTAATGAACACTTCACAGCGTACGAGGAATTTGTCCTGACGTTTTTGTTTTGAGCAAGAAACAAACTGTCCAAACAGATTTACCTCTTCAGTCAGTTAACACCACGCTGCTGGAAGTTCACCATGAGTGCACATTATTCATTCAAATCATTGAATCAGTAAAAAGCTTTAGTCTCCAGTTTCCATGAGCTAAAGGTCTCCCAGAGCTCTGAGGGCGGGGCCTAGTGTCACAGTGTTTCCTTTAAACTCGACCTGCTGCTTTGCATTTTAACGTTGATAGTTTTATAAGCAAATCAGAGAGAGTGGGACATGTTGCATGACACTGTTGTGAGGATTAGTTTGGCAATTAATGTGGGTTTAAGAGGAACAACAATCCAAACTGTGTGCATAAATAACAGGAACATACACAAGCTTCACCTTTTTATATGTTTCTGTAAAATGATTCGCCACTACATATCAGAGGACATTATTTAACTGCATGACAGCTTCAAGACAAAGTGGAAGATGTTATACTGTAAGCTTTATGCATAATGTTGAAATATACAAAAGGCAAAATGCAGCTTCCTCCTCTGCTCTGGTTTTTAAAGGTCACATACACTTCCCCATGTTCCTTTAACTCTAATATGTCTCTAGTCTGTCTACAAACCCCCCAATGATGAGAAAAGTCCATCCTATCCGTCTTCAGAAAATGTGTGCTCAAGCAGGCCGTTTGGAGATTTTCCCTTCATGACATCACAAAGGGCGTAACCCCTCCCCCAGGTGGGTGACACTCCCACAGCTAGGTGTTTGTTCTGCCCTCTGAGTCTGCCTTCTCACCGTAAACAATAGGACATGGAGCGAGAAAGCCCGAGACACTCAAGCCCTTCCAGAGAGGGGGCGTGGTCAGACACAGCTCATTTACATATTTAAAGGTACAGACACAGAAACAGCCTGTTCTGAGCAGGGCTGAAATAGAGGGGTTTATAGGCATGATCAAATACAGGATCATAGTGGATTTAGAACAAGAAACTTCACACACATGTTTTGAGGAGCTCTGAGACTTATTTACACTGACTGAAGAGGAGGAAGATATGTGACCTTTAAAACTACTCGTACACTCTGAGCACAAGTTACGCATTAACCTCAGTCAATCAATCTTTATTTGTATAGTGCCAATTCATAACAAATGTTATTTCAAGACACTTAACAAAATAGCAGGTGAACGAGCTTACTCATTGTTATATTATTTACAAAGACCAAACATTGATCCATCATGAGCACTGAGCAACATTTAGCAAAGAGCTAGGAGGAAAAACTTCCTTTAAGAGGCAGAAAGCTCGAGCAGATCCAGACTCATGATGAACAGACATCTGCTGAAACTGTGCCGGGCTCTGAGAAGCAGGAAGGAGACAAACAGAGCAACAACAACAATGAAAAAGCTACAGTGTCAGTGATGATGGTTAAAGTGTAACAGCTAAGTATGATAATAACAGCAGCTCTAAGATTCACTTCAATATATATTAATGATTATAGAGGTAAGGCTGATATTACAAATATTGCATGATGTGAACATAAACTCTTGATACGTACGACTTTAAATCATTTCTTCACGCTTGTGTTATTCCTTTTAACGTTAAAGTTTACTATCTTTACGTAAATAATTATAAAAAAATATTTATTATAGTGTTTAACGTATTTCTGATAATTAATTAAATGCTTAATTAAACTTAAATCTCGATAAATAAGATAAAAAATGTAGTTCGTTTTTTGTAAAGTTCTGAAGTGTTGTGACTACCACGCATGCGCAGTCTCAGTGTGTACGGAAGTGCTGCCGCAGCATGAACGGAGGTGAACACTGAGATGTCCAAACACGTTTTTCTCACAGGACCTCCAGGTAACTTTTCACACACACCGTGTTCAGAGGTGTTTGAGATGAAAGTGTCTTTGAATCCGAAGCTGTCAGTCAGCTGTTTAACCCACAGTCACACACAGGTCGTTTTATATCACAGTATTTAGGAATCAGGTGAAGATGAATCTTTTACTCCCTGCATAGGGAAACGTCACCTTCATATAATGCGTAATGTTTTAAGTATTGTGTTACATACAGCTCATGGAAATAAATAAGAGACCCACAGAAAAATATCTTCTCAGGTTCTGCTATTTGTCCTTTTTTATTTATTTATTGTAAACAACATTTCTCCAAACCTTTTACAAAGATGGTGAGATATAAATAAAGAGATCAAATGAAACAACAAAGACAGGATGATTCTCATAAAAAAAAACAATCACACACCGTGGTAAAGTGCTTTGAGATAATTATAATCTTAATTTCTCCAAGAGAAACAAGAGTCCATCTTGAGAGTGTGTTGTTTCACATTTTTGGAGTGAAAAAGCTGAATGCAGATTTCCAGGTTCAGAGAAAACCTGCAGGACGGTCTGTAGAGCGAGTGTGGTCAGGTCCTGTGCTCCAGTTGAGCAGAGATCTTATATAGGATGGTGTACAATGATGAGGGTTTCTCTGGTTATGAATCTAAGAGCAGAGTGATACACTGAGTCTCATGTTTTAAGAGTGGAAGCAGAGGCATGTCGACAGATTATATCGTCATAATGGAGGACTGACATAAAGACTGCTTAACAATACTTATCCTGCACTTATGGAGAGAGAAGTTAGATCTGATTCTGTGCAGTGAGCTTTCCATGTGATGCTTAAATGTAAATGTTTCAACCAGCCAAACGCCGAGATATTTCTATACTGCTGCCATTGAGTGTGGATAACTGTAGACTGTTGAACTCAATATCTTGTAATTAAACAAACTCATATTCTCACTGAGGAAGAGATGAGAAAAACAAACATGGAGTCAAATAAAACAGAAACATGTTCATTTTATTGAAACACAGTCCTGTAAATAAAGCAGAGACTAACACATTTTAGCAGACGTGTCTTTATTTTTCCATTATTTCTCTTAGTTCAGCTCTAAATGACTGAAGCTTTCCGTGCAGAGGATGAAAAATGGAATCATGAAAACAGGCTTAATTTTTGATACATTCAGTTGACTGAGATCATAGTTTCAGGGATGCACAGCTCACTAATGTACGGATGAACCTGTCCTCACATGCTGCAGCCTTGATAATAAAGCGTGTTTTGTGTCGTCTCTTGTTCTGCGTTCAGGTGTGGGGAAAACCACGCTGGTCCAGAAAGCCTGTGAAGCTCTGGCGTCCTCCGGAGTGGGAGTTGAAGGTTTTTACACGGAGGAGGTCAGAGAGGGGGGCCGCAGAGTCGGCTTTGATGTGGTCACAGTGAGAGGAGAGAGGGGCCGGCTGTCCAGAATCAGGTTAGCAGACACGTCGTCCTCTCCAAACACAGATACCCGGCTCCCTTTGAATCCTGCACGAACACTCTTCTTCTTTTAACTTGCAGAGACGCTTCCGCTCCATCTCATGGCAGACGGGAATACACGGTCGGACAGTACGTGGTCGACTTGTCTTCATTTGAAAACATGGCTCTCCCCCTCTTCAGAAATGTAAGAAGCATCACGCTCCCTTTTTTAAACTCTCCTTCATCAATAGATCACAGCCAGCATGCACGCTCCCCCGTTTGTCTCCACTTTACAAACCATCGCACCTTTGATTTTCTTTGAATTGATGGAATAATTGGAGACTAGAACACACATAAATACCAGGGTGACATTTTTAGTGTCGGTGGTGCCGTCTGGCTGTCACTGACCGTGATTAATCCGGCATGTAAAGTGAGCCTGGAGTGACGCCTACACACACACACACACACACGCTGTAAGCCAAAGTGTGTGTGTGTGTGTTGGAGTCCACTTTGATCTCAGCTGAAGGGTCTCTGTAATCACTGCACATCAGCACACGTGTGTAAAATGCAAACAGGCAGTCAGTTGATAAACACAAGATGATATCATGAGGAACTGTTCCCACCTGTTGGATGATCCCCATCTCCACCAATGAAACCTGTTTGATCTTTTCATCAGTTACTGTTTCGACTTTTTATTTCTAAATTAAACCTAAAAGTCTGAGGCCTCTCAGCTGGAAAACGGTGGATTGCCTCCTCCGGGTGGGGAGCGAGTTAAAGACTTTAAGTATCTGAGGTCTATGTTCTCAGTCAGGGCAAGATGGAGGGTGAGACTGACAGATGGATTGGCTCAGTGTCCGCAGTAATGCTGACCTCATCTGTGGTCATGACCTTTGAGTAGTGACCGAAAGAATGAGATTGTTCCTCTTGATGCCTTGTGTCTGTTTATGACGTCAGAGAAACCCTGATTTTAAACATGAAACTACTTTTTTTAAATTTTTATTATTTATTTTTATTGTCTTTACTTTTAAAAAACCCCACAGTTTTGGAGCCCCCTGTGGACAAAGTGGTTCATCTCATCTCTTTGCTGACTTTGTCCTGAACATGCAGCAGTTATGTTTTCTCCTGCTTTCCTTTAACAGTCAAACTCACTGACGTGAATCACTGTAAAAAAAAAAGGCTTTCTGCTGTGAATCTCTTCATCTGCTCTGACCCCGTTGCGGTGGTTACAGACATGCAAAATAAGGAAATAGAAACGATTGATCTCGTCCTGATGGTTTGTTTGCTTTTTCCAAATTTCAGACCGTTTCATAACCAGATAAAAACTCCTCAGAGGAGCTTTGGGTTTGCTAGCTTCCACTATCATCCAGATTCTCCTCTTTCACTTCTCAGCCCGGCTCTGCTTGTGTCCTAGCTGCTAATATCTGTCTTCTGCAGGTGGGTTCAGCAGCAGATGAGGGCAGCAGGAAGGTGTTTGTCATCGATGAGATCGGTAAAATGGAGCTCTTCAGTCAGTCGTTCATCAGAGCGGTGAGGCAGACTTTAGACAGCTCCTCCTGCACCATCCTGGGAACCATCCCCGTCCCAAAGGGGAAACCTCTGGGCCTGGTGGAGGAGGTGCGGGGCAGGAGGGATGTGAAGGTCTTCACTGTGAGTGTAAATAAACATAGTCTCTCTCTGTAATGGGGGGGGGGGTATTTAGGTATTTAGGTCAGTTTAAGTCCAACAATGACTGTAGGACAGTGTTTACTGTAACCTCTGGGTCTTATGAGGGCCGTCAGTGTGCAGAGGCCGTGGCCTGCATTATCCCTCTGCTCAAGCAGGATTAACTGTAAATCATGCGTGACTGATTCAACAACAAAGGCTGCGCTCACATGTCAAAATAATTTCTCACGGAAGACTCAGTTATGGAGATTGTCATACAAAACACTCTCTCACTGGGCTGGTTATCATGATAAACAAAGTCACAGAGAATGGACATCAAACTTTCCCTCGTCAGACGCTCGGTCAGAGATGAGGCGTTTACACGGTGCGGGTTGATAATCTGAGAGAGGACACTGGGGAGCTTACATCCTGCTGGTCAGGGTGTTCTTATGTTAGTGATCTGAGGCAGTACGGCTAATTTAATGCTGCAAGCTGTCTACACTGGGGTTGTCACAATACCAGATACCGATGACTGTTTGGTTACCATGGCAACAAAAATAGAAGTCCTAGGCACACTGTCTAAAATGTATACATACAAAAATTTGAAATATTTGGGGCCCTGCCCTGTGTCCCTAGTGTTTTTTTAAAAATTGTTTTAAACATGGAGAGAGCGTTAACAGCAGCAGGCAACCGCCCGGACAAACAGAACAGCAACCAGCGTCTTTTTGTCAGAGTCTTTGCTTTCTTGTGCGGCCGCTCCGAGTGCTTTGAGTTGAAAATCTTTCAAATTTTCAGAGTGCTGCTGTTGACGTCACCGACGCTCTTTTCCAAATGTATACAACATAGTGCTGAGGGAACATAGTGCTGAGGGAAAATAGTGTTGAGGGAACATAGGGCAGAGGGAACACAGTGTTGAGGGAACATAGTGTTGAGGGAACATAGTGTTGAGGGAACATTGTGTTGAGGGAACATAGGGCAGGGGGAACATAGTGTTGAGGGAACATAGGGCAGAGGGAACATAGTGTTGAGGGAACATAGTGTTGAGGGAACATAGGGCAGAGGGAACATAGTGTTGAGGGAACATAGTGTTGAGGGAACATAGTGTTGAGGGAACATAGTGTTGAGGGAACATAGGGCAGAGGGAACATAGTGTTGAGGGAACATAGTGTTGAGGGAACATAGGGCAGAGGGAACATAGTGTTGAGGGAACATAGTGTTGAGGGAACATAGGGCAGAGGGAACATAGTGTTGAGGGAACATAGGGCAGAGGGAACATAGTGTTGAGGGAACATAGTGTTGAGGGAACATAGTGTTGAGGGAACATAGTGTTGAGGGAACATAGGGCAGAGGGAACATAGGGCAGAGGGAACATAGTGTTGAGGGAACATAGGGCAGAGGGAACATAGTATTGAGGGAACATAGGGCTGAGGGAACATAGGGCTGAGGGAACATAGTGTTGAGGGAACATAGTGTTGAGGGAACATAGGGCAGAGGGAACATAGGGCTGAGGGAACATAGTATTGAGGGAACATAGTGTTGAGGGAACATAGGGCAGAGGGAACATAGTATTGAGGGAACATAGGGCTGAGGGAACATAGGGCTGAGGGAACATAGTGTTGAGGGAACATAGGGCTGAGGGAACATAGTGTTGAGGGAACATAGGGCCTTATTCTAAACACTATTTTGAATGTTTTTGTTCCGTCTCTTTTTCCTCTCAGGTGTCAAAGGAAAACAGGAACTCTCTCCTACAAGACGTCATCGCCGCGCTGGAGCTCTGTCTCAAACAAACAAGCTAATGTGAGGATTCAGAGCCACTTAGAGGACAGACTCTGCAGCCTGTTAGGGGTTTTTTTTATGCTGACTAGAAGTTTTATTTGTGTCAGTGAGTATTCGGGCGCAGCGTTGAGTGGAGCCACACACGCTTCATAGCCGGGTTGTGACCTAACCTGAGGGGCACGCAGAGCTGCGGGGGTGGGGGGGGGTGGGGGGGGGGGGGGTGTGTTTGTGTGTCACATGCATGTATTAATGTACAATATTCATTTCTTTCTTTCTCGTACAGCCTCAAAATGGATTACATGCTGAATAATTGATTGTGAGATGGAAGGCAGCGAGGGAATAGTTCAGTTAGTGTGTAAATAACCTGCGCTTGCACGCTCCAACACGGCGGCTCGCATGCAAAGCAGATCAGATTTATTTTTATTTCCTGTTGGTCTCACAGCAGATATTTCTCTTTTATCCGGTTATACTGTTCGTTCTGCACAGGAACACGTCGTGCTCTCTCTCTCTCGGCCTTCCAGTTTTCTGCGCTCTCGTGTTCGTCCACTCGACCTGACGATGAGCTCGTGGAGATCGATCAATATTTAACCGTGCAACGATGTCCAATCCATTCATGGTTAATTCATATCTAGTGTGAACAAGAAAATGGAAAAAATAAACAGCTATTGTCCCTGAGCGGTGAGATGGTTCTTCCCGTGTTTTCATTTTAATGCATTTAAAGAAGGAACGGGTTCTTCTGTTCAGCGGTTTTTAAACGTTTTCATACCGACTGTCAAAGTGTGCAAAAACCACGAGGGGATTTCTGTCCATGTGCAGTCACTTTACATTAAAGGGTAAATAGAATCACTGAATATAGGATTAAATTTGAGGACGACAGAGTGCAGCTATGAGGCTCAAAAGAGTTCAACGTGTTTAAGCACTTTAGGAGGAGACAGGAACTGCAGATTAAATCTGATATGTCTGTGCTCTTCTGCCTAATGTGATGTCATGTTTTATTAAACAACTTTATATTCTTAGTATATTTATGTTTATTCAGTCTGAGATCTCTTTAAAGTCTCTTTTAGATCCTACATTTCTAAAATCCTGATCTGGGTGTTCGTGTAGTAGTCCTGGAAATCGGTCTTGAGACCACTTTTTTGAAGGCCTTGGAACCGAAAGCATTTTTACTCAGTCTTCTCTCTGTAGACAGACACACCAATACGATACCAAGATGATGTTCTCAGGTCAGCATAGGCCACTGTGGGATAGATTCAACATATGAATAAATCAGTATAAATCCCTCTTTATTCAGCGGTCTTTACCTGTTTTCACACAGACACTCCTGACAATTTGTAGAAAGTTGAGATGGGAGAGGGAGGCTCAGAAGGCGGGACTTGAGGTACAGTCCTGTCCTACTTTAGGATGCTGTCACACATGCACTCCTGACAATTTAAACAGTCTGCCCCTAAAATCTTCCAGAGTTGCTCGTTCACACATGAACCTCACAGGAGGACGTCATGAGGCAAGACGTGACCTAAGAGGACGACGCAGAAATGTCGGTATGAAGTAACAGAGTTTGGCGCTGTAACAGAACGTTTTTGTGCTACATGTAGTTTGACACATTCACCATCTCAACAGAAGAGTAGAGAGGATTAAACTGGTGAAAACATCATGAAACATTCTCATTACCTACACAGAGTCAGGCAGACAGTACGCTGCGATATCGATATTTTGTCCCGACCCTTCTTTGTGAAGCTCTCTATAAATAAACAGGAAAAGTTTGAGTCTGATTTTAGACTGAAGAAGTTCGGGATCATTGAAGGTTCATGAGTTTGCGGACAGTTTGGTTTAAACTCTGCGTGAGTCTGGCAGCGGCGTCAGTGAAGTTTTTAATAGAAGCTCTCTCTGGCTCTGGATTTTTGTTTCAGCACCAGCACTTCTTCTTCAGGTCACTTCAAAGTGAAAATACAGGGAAGTGTTTTCTTGGCGTGCGTTCGGCTCATGTATCCGATGTAAGCTGTCAGTTTGGCTGCAGAGCGAGCTGCCAGCTGTGATCTGCGTCAGACGTGCTGCTGAGACAGCATCTGTTTCTGTGGCCACGCTGACGGACCTCTGCATCACGCCGCAACTGCAGGCCCTGAAGCAGCCTCTGAATCGACTCTGGGTTGGTTTTTATTTTTACACCAACATGGAAATATGAGTGTGCGTTGTTGTTGCAGACTCCAGGGTAGCGCAGTGTGATGGTTGGACGAGCCGCGCGGTGCTGCGCTCTCTGTGGACGGTGAGCCTGGGCGCCCTGCAGCAGGAGAACAGATGGGTTATGTAACAGTGACACAGACCTGCCAGGTTTACCACATAGAAGGTGTGTGAGGATGCATCTCATGTGTGATGATGTAATTAGCAGCCATATTGTGACATTCAGTCGCAGCAACGATGTGAGCTGGGGTTATAGGGTAGCTGTGAAGAACGGAGAACTCTAGGAATCAATCATTGTTTTCTTTTCTTTAATATCGTTTCATATGAAAATGTACGTCTATAATGAGACGACCAGAGGATGCAGATCAATCAATCAATCATTCAATCAATCAATCACTTTACAAAAAGAAGGTAAAGACCTTACTCATTGTTATGCTACAAAAGAAAAATGATCTGCAGGAAGGATTTCTCCTTTGTATTCCTCTCGTTCCTGTTCTCCACACTGACTTGCTGCGGAGGTGAAGGTCGGAGCAGGCCGTGCATGAATGAAGATGGCGGTGGTTATGGGGACGACACAGTCCGGTGGCGGTTCCTGGGGGTGAGTCATGCGTTTTGATTTGATGAAGGATAAGAGTTATTCACAATAAGGCGTGTAGCTGACCTGATTGACAGGTGGGCGTGGTGTAACGGTTTGTCAGGAGGTTTAAAACCCGCCTCAGCTCCAGCTCTCAGCCTGTCGTTAGGTTGACTGAAAGTTAGACTGAGACAGGATTTCCAGCATGGAGACCGCCATTGATGGGACTCCAGCGCCCCCTGCAGGAACAGATAGGTGACTTCACTCAGGCTTCAAACATTCATATTTACAGTCTGTGGTCTGCCCACAGCGAGCTGGTGAGGGTTCAGTGCCTTGCTCCAGGGCACCTCTCCAGCTACCAGACCGATTTCAAGACTTGGTCTGCACCGGGACAGACTGTGTGTGTGTGTGTTGTGTGTGTGTGTGTGTGTGTGTGTGTGTGTGTGTGTGGAGAACATCACCGACATGCAGAATCATCATCTCTTCGTTTATACAGCAGCAAAGAATTCCATAAAGAGGATTATTTCTCCAGATATCATTAACATGACATTATAATATTCTATGGCATCGTCCAGACATGGCAGCTCTTTAAAATGTAAACACTCTGGGTCTGTTCATACATAAACATTGTGTAACTGTAGCAATTAGACACACTGTCAGGGAGGGGGGGCGGGGGGGGGGGGGGGGTGTTGATGTATTGATGAGGGAGGGGGTGGGTTGCGTGACGGCTCGTACAGAAGAGGCTGAATGCATATGAAGTGAATTAATATCCATATCACAGAGACGCATTGGGCTCATATCTGCAGGACAGATGTCTCAGAGGCTCCCCGCTCCCTTTATCCCTCCTCTCATGGAGACGCAGAAATGCAAGGAGCTTACCAGCAATCCAGGACAAAAGAGGGAGAGCCCACAGGAGGGAGGGGCGGGGGGGGGGGAGGGGGGGGGTGGATGTGGGGGAGCTGGTGTTTCAGATGAGGACATTTCTCTCCAGTTATTGCACTTTGTGGTTGCAGCCCAGGAGGCTCGACGACAGCGGTATGATGATATATTGTCCGCGCAGCCTCCGGCCTAAACGGCAAACACAGCTGATGAAAATGTGACATGTTGTTGTTCAAAGAGCTTCTGGGAGATCGAGCTCCGGGCGGCCCTTCAGATGCTGTTTATTTCCCAAGATGGCCGCTCGGGTTTGTTGACACAAGTGGAGCTAAAGCTTCTTAGCGTCGTGATGTCACGTTTACAGATGGACGGATAAATTGAGAGGGGAAACAAAAAAGCGATGACAATCAGGACATTTGATCTGTCCTCCTAACCACTGCTGCCCACCACCACGGATGATTCCTAAAACCAGTCCTCCCATTACATCACCTTCATGATCGCCCTGTGGCTCCTGGAGGCCGCAGTGTTTGGTTTCAAAGCAGATAATGCCCCCCCCCCTCCTCTGCAGGCCCACCTTTGAGCCTGAGGTCAAAGTTCAGAAAATAAAAAAAGGGTAGCTTTCACATGATTTCATGAATTCATTTAAATACTTCTAATGAAAAAGGGCTCTGATTCCTGAAGTCAATTTCTCCGTTCAAATCCTCCGCTGACCTTTCAGGAAATCCTGATACCAAGATTTCTAATTCTGGAAACAAACCAGCAGCTCCCTCTCCTCCTCGGCATGATGAGAAACTGGATTGTCACTCGAGTCACTACGTAGCCGGCCGGAATGCTTCAGAGTTGTGTATCCTAAAAGTCCATCATGTTATCTGTGAAGCACGCCGTATCAGTTCATCTGATCCCTGAGATCACACAGACTTTTATTTTATAAAGTGATTGAGCGGATGTAGCTGCGTTTGCTTAATTTCCTTTGTTGAATTTTTTTCCTTTTTTGGATTTGTTTGTTAGCGTGACATCATCGACGTCTGGTCTTATAAACTGTGAACGGAAAAGAAGAGATGGACGGGCCGGGCCAGTTCAAAGAAAGTTGGCAAGGTGCAGACGAAGATCCTGAGGCGACTTGCAAGATTCCAATAGTCTTTTAAACTTTTGGAATTTGGGGATCAAAACTCACATGAAAATCCAACATGACATCCAAGACTCTACATGGTGCAAACATGGTTTTCATTTTTCTTTGTTTGGATGTAAAAAGGTGCCGGTTAGCATGCAACAAGCACAGCATACTGTATACTCCCTGTAAGAATGTGTGATGGATGAGGAGTCATGCATCCTCCCAGAGGGACAGAGACCATTCTCCCTCCACAGCAGGGAGGGGGGGGGGGGGAGGCGGCCTGAGGACATCCCTCTCCTGTTACACCTCCTCCTCCTCCTCTGTGCTTCTCTGTGATCTCCGGATCTCTCTGATCGACTGTGGTAACTCCAGTGAGTCACTCTGTGAAACAAAAGCTGGACTTCTCCTCACCTGTGGGAGGAAATGTCATGTGGGCTGTGATTAGCGGTCAGACCGGAGGAAATGCAACTACCGGCGAGCGGAGAGGAGCGTGGGCGCTGTGTTTAGTGGTGCAAGAATCGTATAATCCCACAAACAGAGAGGAAGCTTTTAGAGTGTGGAGACACACAAGAAGAGAGGGAGTGTTTCTCTGTCACCTATCTCACTCCCCACCCCCTGTGACGGAGACTTCAGCAGATCATATGGAGGTCAGAGGACACAAAGATGGAGGTCAGGGTGATCAGTCGATCGGCTGGTTGTGTGTCCCTCGGGGCTGCAGAGGATGTAGCTGTCAGTTCAAACTTGACGGAGAGAAAAACACAAAAATGTCTCGACTCTGGAGCGAAGAAGAAATACTAGAAATGACCCATGTGTGCAACTTTATGATTTTACAAATTACATAATTGGTAAGAAGCTGTGGATTATTAACATGAAGATCAATGCAGCTGCAGACGCCCATGACCTTTATGTGTCTGTTCTGTATTAACTGAACATATGAAGTGTGTTTTACAGTAAGATGGTTGAGTCATATTGAGCTCTGTAATGATTCACAGATTTCCGACCGGCATGATGAATGCCTCTGCTCGATGCTTTTGACAAATTTTCACCACAAACACAAAACTTTCCCGAGCTGTTTCTGCTCCACACACCACTGGAGCGGCTGGATTTGTGTTTATTTGCCTGCAAAGAGCACGCTGTGAAATTCAGCACGGCTTTATAGACTGATGGTGGAGCAGAGGTTGTGCCAAAACTCAACACTTCTAATGCATCTGTGTTGGTTTGTCTGCGTTTGCTGTATGTCCTGTCTCATGTACAGGATTTCTTTGAAACGTTTATCTTTAAATTTAGGACAAACACGCTAAACTGGACTGATCAGAGTTGGTCAAGAAAACGCTCAGGGCGCACTCACACTAGGCCCCGTTGGACCAGGCCAGGACTAACCAGGCCTCACCTCTTTAACATAACGTCAAAAGACAGAGTGGCTGGATATTGGTGTTAAAGAAACATGGTTAAGTGTATTTCACATAATATGAGACCTTTAATTTAAATGGTCCGTGGGTCATTTGGTTTGCCAAGTGTGGCTAATGTTAGCATTGCTAGCACCTCGCTAGCTGTTAGTCCTCCCTGCTGGTTAACATACCTTTGTTAAATGTGGTTACACGCTGACATACAACCTCTTTTTATAGATCTAAACACTGACAAACGGCTCGGCTGATCACTGATCTGTTCACGGTGCTGGTTTACATCCGGGTAGTAGATCAGGAGAGCAGATCCATTGACCGGAGTTACAGCTCTGACTAGTGGCAGACGGCTGCGCTGCAGTTTAAGCACATCTAGTGTTGTAGTTCTCAAAATAGGTCTTGCTCTCAAGGCGGCTTTTAGAAGTTCTCGATCTTGTCTCGGTCTCAGACTTGGTGGATTTTAAATCAAGACCGTTCAAGACCACCACTGACGGACTATTGTTCCAGGTCATCACTGAGATTAGAAGGAGAATGCCTCTTTCTAAAAGAACAAATCACTTCAATTCATTCATAATTTGAATTTTATCCCCCGGTTACGACCCCCTTGTCTCAGATTAATCTGGTCTCGGTTGTGGTCTTGACCGTCATTGAAGGCCAACATATTAATAATTTGTTCAACTGACTGTACTTCTGGTGCTGACTAGTGAGTGTTTGCAGTGTTCAGAGTAGACAAGCTCACTTTGAATCTTCCTCTGAGAATTTAGTTTTTTTTGTTCATGTTTACCAAAATCTTCCAAGCTCTAAATTTGCAGCGTTTTCTTCCCCGCTGTTTCTGATGTGAGCCTCGGAGGTCTTCTGTGTCACTGAATATTTTGTAATGCTAAACAGCAGAACAGACTAAATGTGATTTATTATGCAGACATAATAAATGTCTGCCTCTCCTGCATTAATGTAATGTTGATTATGGATTTGTTGGAGTCCGGTCTTTGAATCGGGACGTTTTTTAAATATGTAAAAACGAGGCTAATGATGTGAAGATGTTCTGGCCTTTAATCTCTCTCCATTCATCTGATCTCTTTTGTCTCTTCAAAGCATCTGAGGAACAGTTTGAACCAAGACTAAAAATAAATATATAGACAAAGCTCATGGTTCTTTAAACAGGTTTTAATATGAAGATCTTGGTAACATACTTAACAAGCCCGAGCAGTATCAAACTGCAGAATGAACAACGTTCAGCGGGGAAGCAGACACACTGACGGTCCTGATTCAAGGATGCTGTAAAGACTTGGTCACGACTGAATTAAGACGACGTGGTTGGAAGTTTCCTTTTCATTAAGCAGGAAGAAAAACTTTATACAGAAACACGACAATCAAAGGAAAATAAAATCAAAGAAATAAGGGAATAAGACTGGAAAGAAAACATCCCATTCAGCGATTCAAATCTACAACTACATGGTGCACGCACACACACACAAACATACTCTCTCTCTCTCACACACACATGCACGCACAAACATACTCTCTCTCTCACACACACATGCACGCACAGAAACATACTCTCTCTCACACACACACACACACACACACACACACACACTTGCCAAAAGAAGAGACACACTGTGAGGGTTTAATGGACGATGAAGTGATATTAAAACACACGTCACACATGGAGCATGCGGCAGCTCTTCGGATCATAAATACGGTCAGTAGTAGTGATTCTTTTTTTTTTTTTTATGCATTTCAACAAACAGGTGCACTGCACATTAGAAAATATTTGTTTAACCCACAGACTGTACAAAAAGATGGACGACATAATGGATCCTTAAAAGTGAAGCCAAAACTTTTAGAGCTCCCCCTGCTGGCTGTGTAGTATATGTCATAAGCTCCGCCTCCTCTGTCTTAACACGAGTCAAACCATAAAATTAAAACACGTCTGATTAATGTTTCTCTAACACTGTGTTCATTTCTGAGTTATAATTATTTGATGATATAAAAGGGGAATAACGTCATGATTGACAGCTCCATTGACCAATGACGCTCCTGCGTTTCTGTGCTGTGATTAGAGAAGGGAACGAACACAAAAGTCACTAAACTTTTAATAACCCTGTTTGTCTGCTTCAAACCGACACCATGATCTGTTCTGCTTTGGACTGAACCCACCTGAGCGACCTTTGACCTTTTAACAGGAAGTTAACTGTGTTTTGGTAAGAGGAAGAGGCGGGATGTCTGAGCTTCAGCTCCACCTCTCTCTCTCTGCACACTCTGATATTTTGGCCTCATGTTTGTACAACGACAGAAGGTGGAGACACATCGTCCATCTTTATAACCCGTCAATGGTTAAACCCTTTTTCTTTTTTTTTAAACCTCATACGTCCCTCTTTCCGAAGAACTTTTTAAAGACGGACTTGTTGCGTGGACGCGGCAGGCTGGTGAAGCTCGTCAGAGCCTGAGAGTCCTGACAGGTGTCCTGCTGCCAGCCGGCTGAGGCCAGCAGGGGGCGCTCTGAGTTCCTGCTCACAGATGAACCGTCTGAGGATTTGTCTCCTACTACCAGAGTCACACAGTAGTTTGAGCCGCTCTCCAGGCCTCGGCCTGCCGGAGCGTGCCACATCGGTTTGATCCTCTGAAAAGTCGCTGAGAGGAAACAAAGACGGAACATCAAGAGTTAAAAAAAAATCTGCTGTTTACAATCCTCAGACTCATGACATCATTGAGGTTAATAAGTGTGAGCTCACCTGATGTGAAGGAGTGGGAGCGGCGCTTGTTGCTGAGCCAGTCCTGATCGCTGCAGACCGGGGAACAAGGAGAGACGGAGGTGTTTTCTCTGGATGATCCAGACAGACGGTGAGTCATCGTCTGCTTTAAACTGCCTTCATCATCATCATCGTCATCTACAGAGAGACAGGCGGTTATTATGGACATTTACAAACACTGCAGGACTTCAATAACAGGTTTCATTTTTTATCAAACTGATGATTGGATTAAGTGTTTTGAAAATGTTTTGTCAATAGATGAAGACCTTTAACTTCTCGGTGTTTGAATTGATGATTTTAAAGAATATTACCTACTAATAATGTGCTGCTTCATTTCTTTTATACTTCCACATCATGTTTAGATTCTACATTAAAGTAACTCTGACACCTAGTGTTTAAAATGGGTACTGCAGTCTAAATTCTAAACATTGTAAAGAGCTGTCTCCCCCCGCCCCCTCTTCTCTAGAGTAGATGCTCACACAGGTCACCATGTGGTGGACACTGAAGCTTCAGTGTTTAGCCAGCTCTGCATCGGTCTGTAAACCTTTCTGTGTTCTAACCTCTCTCCATTTTTCAAAAGCATCTCCAATATTGATCCTAGTTTGAGCACGTTTCTGCTCGTGGAGCTTATTAGAAACATGCAGAGGCTTTTTAGGTCGGGTACAATCACTTCTATCTGAACCAGTTTGACCTGATAACTGCTCTCATATCTGGCAAACCGAGGGGCGTCCAAAACGGCCGTGTTGGGGGGGGGGGGGGGGGGGGGGGGTCGCCTTAAAAGCGCCTACCTTCTCTGGTCCAAACAAATCCAGAGCATTCAGGACCAGAATCTAAAGTTAGAAGGAGGACATACTAGCTGCTGCATTGTTGTCAGAGAAGCCAGCACTTCAACATAACATGTTTCCTTAATGTCTGATCATATAGTAAGGTCACTTTATCATTTCAGTCTCTACACATCTCACTGATTGCTCCTTTAACGAGTTACCATTTCAAAACTCTCCTTACCTCTTATTTATTGTGTCCTTCATTGAATTAATTAAAGATGTATTATTTATTTTTAATACAATAATCATTGAAAAATGTTAAATACACATTAAAAGAGCAGACTCTAAATGTCTTTAGAATCTAAATGATTTGTTAATGCATTTCAGCTTTGCAGTCCTCTGTTACTGTTAATGTGGATCAACAACACCACAGCTCCCCCTAGTGGTTCAAAGTTCCCCTGCAGCGGCAGCTCATGTTCTCCTCTGTGGTTGGAGCACTTACAGGTCAGGTTGAAACACTACAACGCTAAATAAAATCCTGAATTCAATTTGTAACCCTACAGCTCCCTCGGGGGGGGGGGGGGGGGGGCTGGAGCTGAACTGGCTCGGCTGATGAAGTCATCGTGGAGATGAAATGAATAAAACTCCTGTTGGATCAATAACTACCACGGAGGAGAGGGTCCTCTAACCACACGGCCTCAGAGGGGATATACAGTAGCTAACAGAAGAGGGCGGAGCTTGTGTAGCGTCTCCTGAGCACATTAACGTTCAGTAACCTCTCTGAAGGTAAACATGCTTTTTGTGCACTCAGCTCATGTCTCACCACAGCAGCCTCCCTGAGAGGACGCCTTCTCCACACTCCTGACTCCTCTCTGCTGCCGGTGACTGAACTCCCGGGTGAGGACAACGATCTCTTTGGTTTGGGCGGTGCCCGGTGGTTTGCGAATGGGGAACGTGGAGGTGACATCATGCTGGGAGGAGCAGTAGCATTTGGCGAGACGGTGACAGGCGGAGCAGGGGGAGGGCTTTCTGGAAGAACAGAGGAAACTGTTTTTAATATCACTGAACTTTGATCAACGTCAGGATGGGAAGCATGTTGAGACAGTCGAACCGTCATATCTTACAAGGACATGGAGAAGTCTGGAGCAGCAGGGGCGCTGGATAACGACGACACAGTCTCATTCAGACCTTTGAAGAAAATAAAAACACGTCATGATTCAAATCATTTTCATATTTAAACTTCAGTAGCAACATGAGCTTTGAATTAAACTGTCTACACAATAGTTTAGTACAAGAATTACATCAGGGACAAACACTGAACAAACTATAAACAACACTTCTGTTTTTGATCCTAGTTGAAATCAAACACGAAACATCTTTTCCTCTCAGTCTTTGTTCACACTTCTGTGTGAGCACTTCCTTCTTTATCGAGATAACCCGTCCACCTGACAGGTGTGGCATCAAGATGCAGACGAGACCGCACGCTGAAGTGTTAGATCAAGAACTACAAGTGGGCTTTACATTAACCCCCACTTGTAGTTACATTTATTTTCTTTACATGCACTTTGTGAGTAGGTTACATACACTGTAAGGTTTTTTCTCATAGTCCACTGCACAGCTCCTACATTGAATTTGAAGAGAGTTTGTTCTTCTATTGCAAAGTGTTTGTAGAGTGTATATTATTCATATTTATATGTATTTATATGCATCCTTGCATATATTTTCCAAACTGCGCTGCTGTTTTATGAATATTAAAACAGCTATTTTTTCTTAATGTGCTAATGTTCTGTTTTAATACGGTTTAATAATTATTTTTTGTTTGGGTCACTTTTACTTTAATTGGAAGGACAGCTGAAAAGAGAGAGACAGAAATTTGTTGGGAGGAGAAAGGGTCGAGGTCGGACTCGAACCCAGGCTGCGACCACGAGGACTACAGTCTCCAAACATGAGGAGCCATAACTGCTCGGCTCTCTGGCGCCGTCTTAAATGAATCAGTGCTAAGTCACAGAAAAGTGCTCCACAGCGTCCTCGGAGAAGGTGAGAGGAGTGAAGAGTGCATCAAGTTTCAGTCATCATGTTTTTTTGTCTCTCTTTTACTCCCGACTCCAGAGATGCTGCCACTTGGTTTTATGAAGTGTATTTTTGATCTCACCTGTGTTTGCTTGTATTTTCATCATCCATTTCTTCATCAGGAATCGAGAGGAGGCGTTGAGCAGATACTCAGACCCGTCACGGAGCCTGAGGAGAGGTGAGAGAAGATGACAGTTACAACCTCCAAACACACAGACGTTTATACATTGATCATCTTTTACATCTGCAGAGTCTTCAGACAGCATCAAAGTGATTCAGAGGGGGTTTCCGTCTTACTGGAGTCGCAGACAGTTGGCTTTTTTGGTGTACTCAGGTGCGGGCGTGCACTCAGCTCCCAGCAGGTTCAGCGGCAGACTGCATGCAGAGCTCTGCAGCAGAAAGGCATCATAACTAACTTCATGAAATCCATTTAAATGATTCATCATTTCTGATTCTTTGAGTTGTATATTTCTGCTCACCCTCAGTGTGTCCTTTCTGTCCTGGTAGAAGCACAAGGTGTGTCTGTAGAGGACAGCGTGGTATGAGTTCCAGCCTCTGGAGGTCGCCTGTGAAAATAAGATATGAGTTTGTGCTGCCGACTGCGAGCTTTCCATCTGCTTGCCTGAAACTCTGAACGAGTCTTTCTTACTTTCTTTCCTCCAAACTGCAGCTTGTGTTTCCGCTCCAGTGTACCCTCCATCGACTGCAGCTCAGACTTTCCACTCTGAGAGAAATAAACACAGCACATTTACACAAAATGAAACAAACACCTCCCTCTGAGCCGTATTTCTAACAGGTTGAATTCACTCTCACCAGGGTGATACAGCGCCCTCTGGTGGACATCGGTTCTTCCTGCGTCTCCTTGACATGCAGGCTGTGAGAGGCTTTTCTCTGCTGACAGACGCCTTCCACATTCATATGAACTGACAGCAGACTCATCGACTGGTCCTGATCAGAGAGACAGAGACGACAGAAGGTGAGCTGCTCATTTCATCTCAACAACAAAAGCTTCTGATCTCACCTAAACATTTGTTTGTATGCACTTGGTTCTTACTTCATTAATTAGGACTCTCATGTATGAAACAGGGAGGGTTAAACTTTCAGTCCACCCAAATTACATGGAACAAAAATTCTAACACTACAATAATGAGAGGCTGATTTGACGTGTCTATGATGCTTCCTGAGAGATAAATCACATTCACACTCAAACTCTGGGTAGTATTTAAACTGTACCCAAGAAGTGCTAACGCAGGAGTCCCAAAATCTGCAGTTCCTCCAGTGTCCACTAGAGGCTGTCTTGTAAGTAATTTGGGTGAACTGATTCTGTCTCACAGGATTTTTTGATATCACAGATTTTCATACGCTGACCTCACCTTCACACAGCCCGTGTGCTCATCCACCTCCTCCCCCACCTTCGCCTCCTCCCCCTCCTCCTCGTCCTCTCTGTACTGATAAATATATCTCTGATTGTCACTGACATCCGGGAGCTTCACTGGGTCGGACGCTGTCTCGTTCACCGTCACTGAGCTCTTGCTGGCTGGTTCTCTGTTAGGAAACGCTGCCCAGGACCTCCTGTCTCCAGCGGCCAGCAGGGGGAGCTGACCTTTAGATTCCTTGTTGTAACCAAGCAGGCTCTGAATGTGGGAGGGCAGTCTGAACTCAGCCACCAGGAGGTTTGGTGCTGAGGCTGTGGCCAGGTTCCTGTAGAGTACTGCAGGGGTTTGAGGGGATGGGGAGGGTGAGGGGGGCTGTGTGGGTTGGTGTGAGGGTTCAGTCTCATCCTGGTTGGGCTGGTACATGATGTCTGAGCAGATACTCTGTCTGTAGTTACTTTTCTGGTTCCAGATGTCCTCCAGCTCCTCCTCTTCCTCCTCAAACTGCTGGTGGTCGAGGTGCACCGGCTCTGTTTCTGACTCGGCTGAGTTTGTCGTTGGACCTGGAGGACTCAGAGTGTCCTCCCTTCTTTTAGTGCAGTCTACCCCTTCCACCTCCAAGGAGAGGAGCCTCCCCACCACTCCTCTGGGCTGCTCCTGACACGGAGCATCGGTGCAGAGCCTGATGCTGCTGGAGGTGGAGATCCCAGAGTCCACAGAGTCCTGACGGACACTCACGCTCACCGTGGACTTCAGATTGACGACCAAGTGAGACGCCTGGCTCTGACTCTGAAGGCCAGGACTGTCTTCATGCGAACTGTGAGGTCTGGAACATTTATGGTACATGTGTCCACTTAGGTCTTTAATGAGCGTGTGCACACTCAGGCAGCCATGTTTATGTTCAGTGTGGGGTTGGTTAACATAAATAGGGAGCTGTGTGGACAGGCTGGTGTCACCTTTATCAGCTGGACTGGTTTTAACCTCTGAGGACATTTTGTCCAACTCCTGCTCTGCGTCCTCCTGCAGACTGTACTCAGTTTTCAACAGGTCGTTACAGGGTACAGTGTGGTCCTCGCCCTCCTCTCGAGTCACAGGAGGAGGTGGTGTTTGGAGACTTGTGTCCACATCAAGAAGACCTTTCACTACAGCAGTTGAAGACGGGGCTTCAGAAGCACACAGATCTGCTGATGTGTGTGTGACGGCAGCAGGAGCAGCTCGAGTCTGTTTGAAGGAGCTCAGATCTGAGTGTCTCTGTGAGAGGGGGTCTGGATCAGTCCCGGCTCCTGTTTTAGACTCCGGCGGGGCGATAGTGATGATGTCCTGGATGCTGGGGATGAGCGCCATGTCTTTAGGGAGCTCGAAGCTTAGCACGGAGCCCAGAGAGAGGAATCTGCAGTGAGTCCTCACAGGGTTCGAGTCGAGCAGATCGTTCGTCCCCTCTGAAACAGCGTATGGAATGATGCTGTATTCCCCTGAACACTCTGTGTCTATGTCCTTCAGCAGGGGGTTCTTCATGTAGGCCGTGGCTTCTACTGCATCCCTGCTCTTTGGGGAACTCTTCTTCCTCCTGGCTTCCTTCAGAGGCCATGTGTGTGTGTCGTATGTGAACGTCTCATAGTCATACTGAAGCCTCCCCTCTGCTCGCTCCTCCACTCCCATGATTTTCTGAATGGTGTGTCTGCGAGCGTCCCGCTTCCTCTTCCTCTTCTTGCCCATCCTCTTCAGGCTGCTGAAGATGGAGCTGCTGCCGCCCGCGGTCATAGGGTGGAAGGACACGTTGGCTGTCTGAGGTGCATGCGCTGTGGATGACGGAGAAGAGGAGGAGGAGGAGGACGACGGCGGCGAGAAAGTAGGGGAGGCTGAGGCTGCAGAGCGGCTCTTTTGGCGGGGCAGGGTGATACTCTCGTACACTGGTGCTGCAGACGAGTTGTTATCCTTCACATGCAGGTAGGTGCTTACCTGTAAAACGAAAAGAGAGGATGTTAGGTTTTTGTTTGCACATCACTCCGACTATACATGCTTTGTCGTTTAAAAAAACACCAGGAAGACTCATGCATGCTGCAGGCTGGAGTCTAGGGTTGTCACTGTACCAGAATCTTAATTTAATTTAAGACATTTTTCAGAATGCAGTTTGTTTCAAAAGCGCCGTAACTAAGCTCAGTCGTCATCACGTCTTTGTAGGTTCATATTAATTCTGTGACAGCGTAATATTGGTGTCCCAGTCTGTGAGTTCACATTGCCGCTAAGGAAGCACGGCACAGCGGGAGCTCCACGCACACACAGGCTTGTGTGTGTGTGGAGCTACATTCAGATTGAAGGCGAAATGCCACCACATCTTAAAACAGCAGCATGATTAGGACTTTTGATTTGATACTAATAAGAGTCAAAGATACTGGGGTGCTGGTGGCGCAATGGTTGGGGCCCGCGCCCCATGTATCGAGGCTGTCTTCTCAAGCGTACGGCCCGGGTTCGCGTCCCGCCTGTGGCCTCTTTCCCGCGTGTCGTTCCCCACTCTCTCTCCCTGGTTTCCGACTCTATCCACTTTTTTTTTAAGTTAAAGATACTGATACCAGTTTTGATGCCCCATGGGGAAAAAAACAGAAGTCCTGGAAACCCAATAATGCTTCTTTTTTTTTTTTAATGACTAGAACTTCCACTGCTCTGTGTCTGTTTGTAGGAGACTTTATATTTATATTTGTCCACCTGTGAATTTGAAATGACCACTGCTGCAGCAGCTTTTGGTTAAAACTACGAGTAAAGATCTGATGTTTTTCAAAGCTTTGTTACTTTTGGATTCTGTTGAATGTAAAAATAAAACACGTGGTATGGAGGAGTACTGAAAGTGATGACAACCTCACTGGAGCCCTGCGGTTTTTTGCAAAAACAAGACGTATTTAATAAGTTACACATGACGATAGACAAACTGTTTAAAACAATCAGCTACTATTCAAACATCCAACATCGAGAAAACAATGGATTTAGAAATATACAAACCTCACACAGCAATGCAGATGTAAAACAACAACACAAACATGAGATGAGAGGAACAAGAGAACATAGACAGAGATGCATTTCCACGCCTGCAGATGGTAATCAGAATCACATGTGTCTGTACATGCCGTCATGTGCAGCTGTAATGGTTTGACCTTCCAACTCTGTGACTAATCTCTTGTTTCTGTGGAAGCCCCAGACTATAAATCACTGTGTGCAGTCTGGGGGCCTTTCTACTGAGTTCAGCACCAGTTCTCTCTCTAATGACTGCGCCTGTGTTGGCGTTACAGACACCCTCCTGCTGGGAGCCATTTTGGAGCACAAGTTTCATAGGAAGTGAAGATGAGGTCACTTATTTTACACCGTCGTGGCAGCGCCTCACAGAGACGGACAAGAGTAGGCTCACCTCAGGATGGGGGGTGAAATGACAGAGGGGGGAGAGAGAGAGAGAGAAAGAGAGAGAGAGTCTGTCAACATTCACAGCAGGAGGGCGAGCGAGAGTGTGTTTCTTACTCATCACCCTCTTTCTGTCTCTGTCATCAGAGCTTCCAGGCAGAAATCCAGACTCATGAACGAGTCCAGGTCCAAAGAAAAGTTTCATCAGAGGAAAGTTGGACTGTAAGTGTACTGATTAATTGTCTGAGCGTCTGCAGGGGATTTATTCATTCATCTGAGTTTACACAAGACGAGCTGAAGGGAAAAAGACTACTGACAGATGATTGTATGAAGAGGTCGTCGTCGTCTTTAGTCAAAGGTCCGCCTTTGTTTTCACTGCATCTAGCTTACTGAACAATCCGTGTTAAAACAGGTTACAAGACTCCCTTCACTCTCCAAACTGCAGAGATAACTCAGAGTCTATTTCACACCAAGCACTCGACAACAGTTTGTAACCCTACTTCACTATGAATCCAAAACGTTTATCTACAGTTTAACTGGATATGAAAAGATTTCTGAGTTGTAATAATACTTGATGTTGGGTATAAAAACATTGAATACGTTATGATTACTTGTAACAAGGCAACACAACACAGCACATAGAAAATATGTTGTCACGATGTAGAAGAGACGCTTCACTGCATTTCAGTCATATTGTTCAAGTCTGACACAGAACTTCTTCTCTTTTGCATAAAAATTGAACGACACATCCGTTACTCAACACTACCGACATTTACTAATGTTGAAACTGATCACAGCTGATCTGGGATCCGTTCAGATTACCCCCCACGGCTTGGGCCTCTTGTGATCTACTTAACAAACAGGAAGTCAAGTCAGTCTTTTAAAAGGTGTTTTTAAATGAGTTCTTTGCAGACTTTCAAACAGAGACGTGGTGTCGTTAAGTGTTAATATTTCATTGTGTACGGTTTCTTTGTTTCTCACACTGTCTGTGCTTATCATGCAGGTATCTGCTGGTTGCTACGGGTGACCACAATCAGAAACGTATCGTTAACATCACAGTGTGCTGTCGTCTGTGGTTGTAAACTCGACCAAACAAACTCAGTACAGAGCGCTGTGATTGGTCCAAAATATAAAGTCCCTAAATGCATTACCATGCACTCTTTATACATGTATATGTTAGATCTGTATTTTAATCAAACTGTCTTTACTCTCAAAGCACTTCATCTTTTTGTTATGACGCTCATTTTGTCTACTTTCATGTCAAACACTTGATTCATTTATTTCCTGATTGCGAAGCCTTCAAGTCTCTGATTGTTTAAGTTTCTGCAGTTTAGTTTGAAATGATGCATTTAACAGTGAAGCGTTTTTGATTTATTTTCTCTCATTAACTGTACTTTAATCCAGCTGCGTTGACTTTGTCGATGGTGTATGTGCACATATGACAACACTTTAGCACGACTTGTTTTGGTTTTGTACTTTCACACCCGGTGTGCAGACAGGGCACCAGCAGCTCCGCTGCAGCCTGACTGAACCTCGTAACAGGAGTTAGTAGAGCATGCTGCCTGCAGAAACAACAACCTCACACAGCATGCAGTCCCAGCACACTTTGAGACGCAGCATGCAGCGCCAATTCACAAAGCGCAATTTACCTCGTTTGCACTCTGCCGATAAATCTTTTTCTTTCGTTTTAAACTACCCAAAGTATTTTCCAAAAGGCCCTGGCAGCGCCTCCAAAAGTTTTTACAGGCAGAAGGCTGAGGCACAGTGAGCTGAGGGAGAAAAATGGGGGAAAAGGAGGATGTGAAGGTGAAGAGAGGGAGGAATGAACAGCAGCAGGAGGTCCCATGCAGTGTCTCTACAGAGAATGAATGCTGCTGCTGTATTTCAGGAACAAATAGAAAAGTCCTAAAATAATGTTTTATTATCTTCTAGACTGAGTGGAGAATGTTTTTCTCACCCTGTGCATGGGCTCAAAGGACTCATCCACTTCCTCAGAGGTCCCAGCAGGTGGGTCCAGCACCTGAACCTGGCTGTCCCCTGTGTTAGCAAAGCTGAGGATGAGGTTCACCGTGCCCCCTAAAGCAGAAGCGCTGGGGTCTTTGAGGACCACGATAGACGGTTTGGGAGACTCTGAGGAGGGAGTGGAGGTCTCTCCGCCTGGTGGTCCGATGCATTTCATAACCTCATACCCGTCCTCGAACTGCTTCTCCTCTGAAGGCTCGGGATGTCGGAGCTGCAGGGAAGAAGGCCGACTGTCACCTGATGAATTCTGTCTGTCTTCATCAGAGGTGACGGCGGGGGGCTGATGGGAGACGTAGTCCTCTATCTCAGGAGGTGGACTCTTTGTAAGAAGCAATGGAGACAAAAATGAATGAATATTTACAACGGTGAATGAGAACTTTATCTGTACCAATTATGTTTGATACATCTTAAAAGCAGGACACGTTTAAGATTAGTTTAAAGCTAAAGCAAACTCCTCACATGGAGAAAAGGTACATTTGATCACTTTTAAGGGATTTATCTTATTTAAAAGAGTCATTCAGGCTTCTCGGTTCATCTACCTCTGTTCTCGGAGAGCACATCGTGGCCTCTGAATAAATGTTATCCTGTGGAAGCTCCTGTTTGCACTTTTTGTGAAGCCACTGTTTTTTCTGAGCCCTCCAGTGCACCAAGATCCAGCCAAGCATGCTCCTCAGCTCCTCCATGCGCTCTTTGACCTGCAACACATGACTCAGGGTTTGTACAGGCAGGACAAAATAAAACCAACAGTACAATTGAATATTTAAGAGGGTGTGTAGTCCTACTCACCATCTGTCTGAGATGGTGTTCTTTGTCCAAAATGTTCCTCCCCGTGGCCACCAGCTCGTCAAACTCATCAAACTTCTGCTCGATCTGCAGGTCCAGCTCTGCAGCGAGCGGCTTCCGGCCATCTTTCCCAATATGCAAGGCAGCGTCAGAGAAAATGTAGGATCTGGTGTCTTCTGTCCATGAGCTGCTCAGATGAGTGGGGGGAGGGGGGAAGTAGGTGGTGGAGGAGACAAGGAACAGGGTTGTGAGGAAAGCCATACATCCCAAAAGAAAGAAAGAAACTGAGAATAAGCAGACGCTCCCTAATAGCGCAGACATTCATCGCCTTGTCACACTTGGCCCAGGAAACTCCAGCTGACCTCCTGAACACATCTTAAATTATACATTTCACCAGGGACCTGTGCTTAACAACGAGAACATCCTGTTCTCTCCTTTAGAAGATATCGTAATAGGCAGATGTTCTCATTGAGGATTACGAAAGAAAATCTGGTCAGGGAAAGGGTCACAACCCGCCCTGCTTACAAGGGGAGGGGATAAAAAAAAACACTACAGAATAGTATCCCCATATTACATGGATACAACTTCAAAGCATAAATCTTTTATTATGCAATTATTAGGATGATATGTAAATAAAAAATGTAACTTTTTGTTACTAGAAATCTATAACTGATTCTCATTTCCATGACAACATGCTGAGTATTTCTGTGGTGGCCAAAAAAAGATCAGAAGGTTAGAATTTAATATCAATTTAAAAGTAATGGCTTTTTGGGGGTGAAGATATCCTAGGGATAATGTTGCATGCCCCATGTACAGAGGCTCGTGGAATCCTCGTCGCAGCGGCCATGGGTTCGAATCCGACCTCTGCCCTTTGCTGCATGTCTCTCCCCCCCCCCGTCCTCCCAACATTTCCTATCTTTCTTCACCTGTCATATCTCTTAAAGGCAAAGGCCCAAAAAGTATTTTCAATGATCAAACAACGTTAATAGTACAGAAGCTTAATGTGTTGATAAAGGTTAAGTTTGTAGATCAATGCAATTTTTCTCTAAAAAAATAAAAATAAAAATAAAAAGGTTAGATAACCAGACTGAAAACTTTATAAAATCAGAAGTTGACAAAGCTTTCATTTGGAGATCATTTGCAGCTAGAGGTTATAAATTGTAATGCATGTTATCGTATAATTTAGATACTCAGAGTATGGTGCATCAACTTTGCATCATATATGTCCAATGACTCCCTCTTCTCTGCTTACATCATAGCGAGGTAGCTCCTGAAGAAGTCCTGGAGCTGCACAAACTCCTGCACCCGTGATTTGTTCTCCGTCACACTCCTCCCCAGCTCCGTCCAGCCCTGCAGCATCGCCCCGATCTTCGCCCCAAGCACGTGCACCTTCTCTGGGCACAGCTCCTCCAGCCGAGAAGCCTGCTCCTGCACCTCCTTTACCTCCTCCCTGATGACTTCATAGGTGACCTGTGGAGAGTCACACTACATATCCATCATCTCCCATCATGCACTGTATCTCTCAGGCAGCCTGTAGCAATAGTATCTCTGTATGACCTCATCAATGCTTTTTGCATATCATTCAGCTGGAGAGCCATATGGTCTACATATGGGCTGCCACGCCAAAGCAAGCTCCCACTGTTTTTTGTCCCTTTGACGAGCCGTAATTAATAGTGTTGACTGCTCTCTGGGAAGTATACTCCATAATGTTTCTCAGCTACAGTAAGCCTGAACACAGAGCTGTGGATGCCTGTCTGCTGACGGCATGCTTATTTCAGTTTGGGAGATTAGCTCATTTCTGCTCTTCAGTCGTATCAAGTCCAGACAGCTGTGTGTGTGTGTGTGTGTGTGTGTGTGTGTGTGTGTGTGTGTGTGTGTGTGTGTGTGTGTGTGATACACACCACACTGCCAAAAAATTACTCACACACAACTTTACCATCAACCAAGATCACACCTTCAACCAATGACCCCCAGGAGGCAAAACACACCCCACCTGATATTCTCACAAACACACACACACACACCCACGTCACACACTCTTACATTGTGAACAATAATGACTCACACACGCATAAATAAACATCCTGTGTGAATAACAAACTTTTCAACGCTCTGTGTGTGTATCTGTGGGATTGTTTACGGTGCAGTTTATACTATAAATCAAAGCAGGGTGGGCTGGCCCTTTTTTAGATGTGAGAAAATCTGGCACAACAGGAAACAGGCGGTGGAACAATGTGTTAGAGGAAAGTGAGGAGGAGGGGGAGGGGGGCTTTCTCTTCTAAACAATACTAAGCTGCTAAAATCTGTTCTGTTTCGCCAGAATCAATGGTATAAACAAGTAATGACCTCCAAAGACAAATTAAGCCAACACAGAAGTGCTATAACTGTAGTTCCTCCAGTGTCCACTAGAGTCTGTCTCCTGCAGTGAGTCTGTCCCCATAGAGCTCCATGTTAAAATAAACATGTTTACAGTCTGGTATAAAAACAGTTTGGGTCTCTAGAGCTCATTTCTCTCTTCAACTGTACAGGCTGAATGTTTATATAACTCACCTGTTTACATTATATTAAGGCTTAAAGGGATGTAGAATTAGGGGGTGTGGCCTCTTTGAGTGACAGGTGGGAGCTGCTAGCTGTCTGCTAGGTGTCCCCTCAGCTAATTCAGTCCCTGACCTTGAACCTCTGGGTCGTGTTTGTGCTGTTGGAGATTTGTTCTTGTAAATATCAGACTAATAATCTGTCTCTCTCTGTGAGCTTTATCAGACTAACAGACCGTCCAACAAGTCTTAGGTCCACTTTTTACAACCAGTCACATTAGAACTTTATTTTATTTACATGTTAGCAACAACTAGCAGCTAACTGAGTCTGTGAGACCCATACCTTGACTGTCATTTTGTTCAGTGTTTGTTATAAGTTGATTTTGTTGTTGTGGCGGACATGCATGGGAGTCAAGATTGTTGCTGGATTGGATTTTCACGGAAGAAGAAAACAGCAGACCATAATAAAGAGAAAAACTCACCTCCAGTCTGTTCTGTTTCGCCTGCAGACTCTCGATGCCGCAGCGCTCGAGGTCACACTGCACGGCCATGTCCGTCTCCCTCTCCAGGATGTCCAGACTGAGCTCTTTGCTGCAGGACAGACTCTCCTCCACTCGAACGACCAGGCTGGCATGCTGGAGAGGCACAAAGTCATCATGAGCACACGCAGGCTGTCATTAAGTCATTATGCTTCACTGTGTATTATTTGTTTTCCAATGAGAGCCACATTGCAAATTAGTGTTTCAAATGGTGTCATGGAGTCCTCCGCGGGCGTGTGTGCATGTGCTATTTTGACATGTGTGCAAGAATAAAACGAATTAGCGCAAAAACACTCATGCGAGGAGGAGTGTGGCTCGTTTGGGGCCTATTAAAGTACATAACCACAGACAAAAGCAAACCAGATGTAGCTCTATTGGTTTGTGCAGCTGTTTGTGCCAAAAGCAGAGACTTAAACACCATTCAGCATCGTCTACTATGGTTATAAACAAACATTTTAAACATGAACTACAACAAGAGCTCTCATTATCTTTAGAGAGTTTAAGCTGACTCTCCTCTCCTGACCTTTCTCAGCAGCTCCTGCACGGCCTGATCGTGGCTCTGAGATCGGCCTCTTTCTCTCACGGTGTCGTTCAGCATCTCTACAGCCTCTCTGAGTTCCTCCACAGGGTCTCCCATGCTTTCGATCAGGGGCTCTCCACCACTGCTGCTTTGGAGTCCCAGCAATGTCGGCGCTGAGGAGATCTCGCTGTGAAGAGGCTGTTAGGCGCAGAGAGAGAGTAATCAGACGGGTCCTGGTTCATTTGAAAGAATGAGTGCCCCGGTGGTATCTACCATACAGAGTGTTTGGTTTAGTTGGTTTATGTTTTAAGATATTTGTCTTCAACATTTCTGCTTCTACCACATGACAGGAGTGTTGAGGTTGGTGTTCAAAGAGAAAGGAAACTCAGCTTATGCAAGACAAGATGCTGCTAAATTTAAAGAATGTATTCAAGCATCACTTTACCTTCACAGGGTGAGTGTCTGAAACCTCGCAGAATATCTCAAAGCCAAACCGACCAATAGAAATAATAAACAATTGAAACAAAAAACAACCTTTTTCTCACCTGGCCGAGGCTGTACTGACTCCCGCTGAGCTCCTGACTCTCTTCCAGCTCAACGCGCTCCAGGAACTCTGTCAGCATCCGTGTGTCCTGCAGCTCTGAGCTCTGCTGCGTTAAGGCACTTTGGACACGATGATACCTGGGAAACACACACACACACACACACACACACACACACACACACAGAGCAGCAGGAATGTTTCAGTGACCAGCTACACCTTAACTATAATTCACATCCGTATATACACGCCTGCATCCTTCAGAAAAACCGCATTACAGAGACCACATGCAGCATGTCCCTGTGCTGGAGTGCTGTTAATGTAATCATATATCATGTGTCATATAAACACATCCTGTACTCCAGGGCATGAAGGTGCTCAGTCCGTGCAGAGTTTATATTTGAGACGGAAAAGGGAGACATTTCAAAGAGTATTTTCTCCAGAAGAAATGAGCCCTAAGCTGCTTATATGTTGTGTTAAATAATGACCTCAGCACAAGTGTCTTCCAGCTGCTGAGTGGGATCCTCTACCTGCCTCCTCTAATACCCCCACCCTGGAAACAGTCAAACTGAAGCCTTTCCATTTCGTTATTTTAGTTGATGATCTTTGCAGAGTCTGTTTTTAGACACAGGTACGTCCAGTGAACCAGCCAGCATCATCAGGTCATACTGAAAGTTCATGGCAACAACAAGTCTGTGGAGAGCCATCCGAAGAAAGGTGAGCCATATTGCAAACACTGAACTGGTGAGTCTGACACAAACTGACAAGCTGTGAGTAAAGTGCATGTCAGGACTGAGGGGGAGACATAGCTAAACTCCAGTTCTGCACCGAATGAGCACATGGAGAGATTTCTTTGCCAACTTGGAGAAAAAAAAACACATCTTATGGATGTATATTTTTGTCGTTTATGGGGTGAAATTGTTTGTGTTAAATCCAATCTGGGGACTTCATGAATAAACTCTTCCATGTTGGATGGCAGAAACGCTGAGCCCAACCCTGTGACCTGTTGGAAACACTGACATGTTTTATTTCCTGACCACAGTGATGAGTGAAACCTCCAGAGTCTAAATGTTCAGATCATAACATGAGCTCCCCTGATGATTGACATCCTGGGAATACCCCTGACCTCCTCTAACAAACTCACTTTCTCTCCACCTCCTCCATGCGAGCTGGCAGGCCTCGAGTGTGGGGGTGACTGTGCCCTTGGAGACGGTCCACTTCCTGCCTCAGGGTGCCGAGCTCCAGACTGCGTGCTGCCACCTCCTCCTCCAGCAGACAGCTCTCCCTCTCCGCCACGCTCATCGTTTCAGGGTCACCGGCCAGAGCGGACTCCTTCAGGGAGAGCTCCACAGACTCCAGCCAGGCCTCCAGGCTGCCCAGAGCCTGCAGCACTTTTACAACCTTCACAGCAGAGGGAGTAATCATGTAGAGGGTTTGCAAGTGATTCAGTGAACTGCAAAAACAAACAGAGTTGATGCTCTATACAAAGGAAACAGCAATGGGTTTACCTAATGGAAGTGGACCATGCTGTGACTTACATCTTCGGTAATAAAAGACTCATGCTTTCCAACTGAGTCATCAATCTGGGTGGATTTTCAGCCTCTTTCCATCCCATAATTGAATTATATGGCAGCACAATTTATATGCCTTGGATTAGCTTCATAAATTATGGATATATACCACTCTGCCTGCCAATTAAGGTGGTAAAGATGAAAGTAAAGAGCTTCTAACCCTGAGTGCATGAGCCTCTCACCATGAGAGAACTGATCCAGAATCATCCGTCATAACCATAAATTTCCCCGATAACTCCGGAGGTTACTCCCTTCCTTCAGTATGACTCAGGAGCGCCTGCTGTGAGGCGTTTTATGAAATCTTACCCTGAAGCCCAGCTCCTCTGAGGCCCTCAGAAACACTCCATTCCTCTGGTGCCTCCTCCTCAGCTCCTCCCACAGGACCTCCAGCTGGCCCAGGAACTCCTCGATCCTGGCGCCGCCCGGGTGCTGGGCTCGGACCAGCTCGCGGCCCTCCTGAGGAAGCAGCGTTAAACCGATCAGAGCATGTGATGACTGAGGACTGGGGATCATGCTGAGAAAAGTCGACCTAATCTGAAGTTTGTGGCAAGTTAAGCCGTCTCAGATGAAATGTCAGCTCATTATTCGATTAATACACGAGCCAGGCCTGGTCTGCAACATGTGGGGGATATTTTCATTCAGGGCATCCATCCAGTGCTTATGTTTCTCTGACAAACCCTGAATTTGACAGTGTGCTTTGGCTCACCCTTTTGACCACCTCGATCCTGGCCCTGTTGCTGAGGATTTCTTGTTCCAGAGCGTGCTGACACCTCCGGGCCGCCTCCAGACCCTCGAAGCTGGCTATAGAACACACCTGTGTGGCCATGGACACGTTGTCCTTCAGCCAGGACAGAGTCTGAGAGAAAACACAAAGAGGAAATGGGTCAATGGTAACACAAGGCAAAAATATTTCATATAGCATGTTTTAAACTGAAGCACTGAAATGACTTTACACAGCACAGAAAAAAAACTCAGACTTTCCAAAGAATAAGTTCTGTAATAAAACACTTTAAAACAATGAGAGATAAAACCAGAATATTATCAATAAAGAATGTTATTATTATAAGTCGTGTTAAAATAGAATAAAAGGAAATAAAATACACAAAATAGAGCTACTATGCAGAAGTAAGATTTCCCAGGTCAAATGGTGAAAAAAAAAAGTGCATTAGCAGAGAACAGCTGCCTGTCCATTATCTATAAAGCTTCTTCTTTTGGGGAGGCTTGAGCCGATCCCAGCTGTCATTGGGCAAGAGGTGGGGTACACCCTGGACTGTTCACCAGCCAATCACAGGGCTGAGTTTATATTTAGTCTTTAGTCTATTTAGTCTCAGAGTCAGCAGTTAACCTAATGAGCATGTCTTTGGACTGTGGGAGGAAGCTGGAGTACCCAGAGAGAACCCACACATGCACGAGAGAACATGCAAACTCCACACAGAGAGGCTTCTGTCAGACGGGGATTCAAACCAGGAACCTCCTCGCTGTGAGGCCACAGTGCTAACCACTGTGCAGCCCAGTGTTGAAGAAGAGAGACAACATTTAGAAGAAAGAACCCAGAGGCACTGGATGAATGTTTACATGTCTTTAAAACGTACCAAACATTTATTTAAAATCAAGAAATTTAAACGAGAGTAGAAATAAAAACCACAAAGCTCATTTCAAAATGTGACATAATGTCTGTGGCGGCTTACAACAGACGGTGTGATAGTTGTTGAGTGAAGCTGCGATGCCGACTGGACGATTCTTAGTTGTGAGGCTTTTGTTCATAATAAGGTTAAATCTTTTTGTTTCAACATTTGTTCTGTTGAGTGTAGAATCATAATTGGATAGTGATTTCTGATGTACAGGTAAAAGTAGGCGTGGCAAGCGGCGGTCAGGTCACCTTGTCAGCAGACACGGTGAACTTCTGGAGCTGAGTGTGGAGCTGTGTGTGGCCTTGTGGGGCGGTGCCAGGACTCGGCTCTGCTCTCGGCTTCCTGCTGCAAAGAAAACACAGACATGTGACTCCAATTATGACTTACATAAAGACCTCTCATTATGTAAGTCACAGAGAGAGAGAGAGAGAGAGAGAGAGAGAGAGAGAGAGAGAGAGAGAGAGAGAGAGAGAGAGAGAGGGAGGAAGAGAGGGGGCTGAAATGTCACCTTTCCCCCTCCAATAAATGTCTGACTATGACATCATCAGCGGAGGCTGGGTCGTCTCCCGTGGGTGACGAGGTGTGGTTCACTGATTGCTGCTCAGAAATTTGGCTGCTGGGAGATCTCGTACCGATCCCACATTCAGCAGAGCTCTGTGGACAGACAAGAATAAACGTCTTCAGGAAAGAATCCAAAAACGATGTGCTTGTAGATTTGTGACAAGGCGGTTAGGATGTTTTTAGTTTGAATGTGAGGAAGGTTCCTTTTAGAATCACAGACACATTAAAGGCAGAATGTATGACATGTTACACATAAATACATCAGATATCCAGCCTATCCTGTGTAAATGTGTCTCTGAGTCATGACTGTCTACAATGAGTGAGAAGCTCGAGTCCCGCTGGCTGTGTTGTTGTCAGAGTCATGTTTACATGGACGGGACGGCCGGCTCCTCCCCTTGTGTGTAAAAACTGTTTTAGTCAAGAACTAGCGAGAAGAAGAAGAACATACTCACTGATTATTTGGATGTTAGTAAGAGTTTTTAGATCACTGTGTTAATTTACATGCTGTGTGTATTTTTGATCTCATCAGTTAAAGTTTTTGTTTTATTTTAATCTTGTTTTTGCACAAATACAGAATTAAGTCACTGAAGCAGATCAACATCAGGACGTGAGCAAAGTTTCGTCGGTCTGTCGACCATCCACAGCATTCATGGTCACAGGATGCATAAGCTGCTCAGATGGAGGATTTATTCACAGAGCCGTCAGACAGCGAGGGCGTTACTGCAGCTCGCTGCTAACGTGAATTTTACAAAGAGACGGGGGAGAAGTGTCCTGTAAATGACACAAAGCGGACTTCCTAACACAGGTCGACTATTCTGTGTAAAATAAACCAGAGCAGACAGAAGGCAGAAAAGGTTTGTAATAAACACTAAAGATGAACTTTATGAATGAACACATTAAGTCCCAATGTGAGCTTCACCTCCTTAATGACAACAAAGAGACATCACAGATGGAAACAGGACTCTCTGAAATCCCCTTTCTCCGACCCTCGTTAAATATCAGACATGTTGTTCAGCCTTGGACTGTGATTTCCAGGCCCAGTGCTCAGACTCTGGTTGGAAGTGTGCAGTGGAGTTTTAAATGTGGTCAAAGCCAAAGCTGCAGACCTTGTGTTTGTGCAGAAATATATCAAAGACGTCAACAGCCACTAAGCCTTTTTAACAACCATCGCAGTGCTTTAAAGGTTGGCCAAAAGACTGTGCAGCGGGGTTTCCACAGTGAGCTCCACGTGTCTGGACCGGGACACAGAACACAGTGGGATTTCCTGATCGCAGGTCCTGTTACTGACTCTACTTCACCTTCTGAATCATCGGACATCAACAAAAACATGGAAAAAAACTGACTTTCTTTACAAGACTTTCTCCAGTGAGGTCGTATTCTTTTTCTACATCATGAATCGTTTATATTTATACGTGATATAATTTATTATTCTCTACATTTTAGCTCTTTTTGTAACTTTTTTCTCTGTTTTATATGGTTTAAACGGTTTATTTTAAAAGGTAGATAGGACAGTTGATAGAGTCGGAAATCAGGGTAAGACACAGAGAGAGAGAGAGAAGGAGGAAAGGAGACAAAGGTCGGATTCTAACCTGGGTCGCCTGCTTGGAGGACTACAGCCTCCGTACATTGGGCGCGCACTAACCATTCAGCTACCGGCGCCCCCACTTTATATTCTTGTCCATTTATTTATTAAAAGTTTACTTTAGGGATGCACCGATGCGTCTCCTTTAAGGACCCCCTTGAAAACAAGATGGTACATCTTAAGGGGCTTATCCGAATAAAATGAAATAAATGAAATCAGTAAAACTTGGGTATCGACAATAACATTCTTTAATGCTGACATTTTTCAGTCCAACTGTATGAATCGTGTCGACCACGAGTTGTGTTAATTGTTCTGTTTAAAATAACGTCTTTAACATCTGCCAGTAGAAACAGAGCTGACACACGAACGGTGCTCTGCAACAATCAGCGAGGCAAATATGCATCCATCAAAGGCAGAGAAATTATAAACGCTGAATTTCCACGACGGCCAAAAAGCACAAAACAGCCATTAATAAAAGTGTTTTATGGAGAAGCTTGAATTTAACCACGTTATTTACTGAGAGCACTTAAAGAAGAAATGAGTCACCGAGCTGGAGGAACGTGTCGCCTCTAGAACGATGCCAGAGGTGCAGTAAAATGAAGCGTTCGGACATCATTTACTAACATGCCAGTCAGTTCATAGACTGGTTTCACAGAGAGACATTATCAGCCCAACGAACCACTCAGATCCATCGAACAGATCACTGACATCTCCTCTGCACATATGTGCCTCTGTCCTTCATCTTCCACTAAAAACAACTCCTGTGGTGCACTCAACTTCCAGTTCAGCCATACGAGAAGAAAATCATGTCGGCCGCAGCAAAAAATAACCGCTTAATGATTCGTTATGTCATATTCAATGGTATTTTGTGTTTTTTAACTCAATCCAGTCGTCTCCTGTTCCAGCATACTTCTCCCTGTCTGGTGATTTTTATCTGTTTCTGTCTCCTGATCCCCTCTTCTCCGTGTGTCTCTCTGCATCGTGCTGCAAGGTGATGTCAGCCAAGAACTATCACTTAGCACCAAGCTCATCTGGTCGGCAGCCCCCGGCATCTGGCTGCAATTAGCCAGAGAAACAGACGATCTGCATGTTTACCTCCAGAAACAAGAGGCTGCACTACTGTTAACACCAAAAAAAGGACGTATAGGTTATGATGCACGGAAACATCTATACAGACACTACAACCTTTATATTTGTCTTCAATCACAGCACAGAGGGTTCAGACTTTAGGGGAGTGTGAGCAGCCTGCAGACCAGTGGAGCTGCATCTCTCCCTCTTATAAATACTCCAATTAAAGAAATAAAGCACAAACAGGAGCTCCAGAGAAAGTATGTGAAAATCACTATTCAAACGCTGGTGGTGCCTGGTGTTGAGTTTGGCCTTTGGGCTGCAGGGATTTTGTTTTGAGTGTCTTATTAATCCCTCAATAAAGAGTAACGACTGAGGCTCTAACAGACAAAGCATCCAGGTAACTAACAGCTACCAGCGCAATAAAGGCAACAACCGCAGAGAAAGGAGGCAGGGCGGCTGTGCCAACAAGCCCAGAGCTTACTGAGACTAACAATGAGGCTGCTCTGTGCCCTGTTGAACTCCAGTCACAGGTGCGAAGGCTACACTGCCAACGAGAGGATAAAGACACAAAAGGCAGGATTTAAAGACAAAACTTTTCTCTCGTCTGCAACTTCTTCTCACTTTTTGAGATGCAGCATATGCTCTGAAAAGTGAGCCCATCAGTGCCCCCTACAAAATGTCCAACATAAAGCCACTGTAGGACATTGACATGGACACATCACTGAGGTGCAGGGATATTAACAAGAAGGGAAGACAAAGAAGACTAGCCTGAACATCTACTAAAAAAAGAATCAGTGTTTGAAAAATTTGGACTATGTCATCATGGATCGAACATGCATGTCCGTGGGTGTTTTTTTTTAGCTCAGGGTCAAGAAAAGGTAAGAAGCATTGCATTTTGGGACACTGGATAGCCTAGGCCTAGCGGTCATGTCAAGGGCGCCATGTACAGAGGCTATAGTCCTCGTCACAGCGGCTGAGGGGTTCGAATCCGCCCTCTGCCTTTTGCTTCATGTCATCCCTCACTCTCTCCTCCAAACATTTCCTGTCTCTCTTTAGCTATCCTATCTAATAAAGGCAAAAAGGCCCCAAAAGATAACTTTAAGAAGCATTGCATTTTGGGATACCTCGGGGCTGAGCCCTAACTGCCACTGTGCATTCACCTGCAGGTTGTAAACACATTTAATATACTAACTTAAAAGACTAAATATAAACTTAATTACTGGTTTTTAACATACCACACTCCTCTACTTCAAAACAACGCTAACAGTATCTCCTTTGAGCGTAATGTGCAGGGAGGTCATTGCAGCAGCACCGACATGTTCAATTAAGAGCTGGTTGGCGTCAGGGATGAGGAATATGGTGCGTGAGGAATCCAAATGTTCTGCAGATTATCCTCTCACCCCGCTCTGACCCACACATCACTCAGTAATTGACATTTAATCCAAAGACTGTGAAGCTTTGTTAAAAGCCAAGATGTCATTAAAGCATAAAGTGAAATTCTTGGATTTATTTGGTCTGGCCCTCAGTTCTACCATGTTGTGCAGTCACGGCTTGACATTTTTCATGGAACTGTCTGGAGTTCTTGTGCCAGGTTAAATAACACCTCTGAAGACTTCCTATGACTCCACAGGTCAAAACTCAGAACATTTGCAGACTCAAGTTCTTGTCAGGAGACGAAAACCGGCAGGAAAACCAAGAGCAAAGTCAAGATCTCATCTCGAAACGGGGATTGGACTCAAAAACAGGATTTCAGGATTTTGTTTGTTAACAAGCTTTCTTTCAAATCTTTTTGAAAAGATAGGTATCATCAACATTTCATTGATTTTCTGATTACAATAATAACGTCTAACAGACTGAACTGTGACAGATATTAATATTTTCATTAATGGTGCATAAAGACTGTGAAAATGAAAAGCTTGACAACAATAAAGACACCCTGACTCCATCTAGATAACACAGCAAAGATGAACAATCTTTAAAATGTGTTAAAGGTGACACATATCTCCTCCTCTTCAACCAGTTTAAATAATTCTCAGAGCTCCTCAAAACATGCGTGTGAAGTTTCTTGTTCTAAATCCACTCTGCTCCTGTATTTGATCATGCCTATAAACCCCTCTATTTCAGCCCTGCTCAGGACAGGCTGTTTCTGTGTCTGTACCTTTAAATATGTAAATGAGCTGTGTCTGACCACGCCCCCTCTCTGGAAGGGCTTGGGTGTCTCGGGCTTTCTCACTCCATGTCCTATTGTTTACAGTGAGAAGGCAGACTCAGAGGACAGAACAAACACCTAGCTGTGGGAGTGTCACCCACCTGGGGGAGGGGTTACTGCCCTTTGTGATGTCATGAAGGGAAAATCTCCAAACAGCCTGTTTGAGCACACATTTTCTGAAAAGTTGAGCAGGCAAAAGAAGGAGAGGATGGACTTTTCATTGGGGGATTTGTAGACAGACTAGAGACACATAATAGAGATAGAGAAACATGGTGATAGTGGATTTTACAGAATATCTGACTTTTAAAGATGGTGTTATTAAGTAAAACTAACTAGCTGGTAGGATGGAAAACCAGCAGTATTTTAAGTGCCAGGCCCGGATGCCAGCATTCTGCGGCACATGTGACTGCCTTTAAAAATACTCTTATTTAGGAAAAACCTCCTTAAGCTGTAAATCAGGCATTTTCCAACCCAAAGAACAAAGTGCGTCACTTTGTGCGGCCACAGGAGACGTAGGACTGAAAGAGGCTGAGCTCATCTTCTGTCAGCGCTGATGCTGTTGTTTTCTCTCAGTGCAGAGCCACACTGTGGTTTCTCCACTAGAAGAAATGAAAAATGACCAAAGCTACTCACCACGCAGCCTTTCAGACGATTCTGCTCCTCCTTCACCTCCTTTCCCATGATCCTTTGTGTCTCTGTTCCCACGACGCACTGGGCTTCTCGGGCTGGGGTCAGGGGGTCGGCATCTTCCCTGGTGAAAGTGGAGGCGGTGGGAGAGAGGGAGGTCCTGTCACTCCTGCAGAGCGAGCAGAGCAGGAGGTTACAGCGGTGCTGACAGCAGAGAACATGGACTCCAAGTATGGCTCTGAACTTTTCCCCCGCTGTTTGTGTTATTAGGTTTAAATAGTATGAAATGCAGCAGATAAGACAGGCAGGATGATGTCATACTTGGATCTAAAGATAGCCCGTCGACATGACAGGCTCGGAGAAATATTTGGAAAGAAGGAGATGCTGGAGATGGAAGTCAGAACAGTGGACTTGAGTTACTCCTGTCTCTATTTATCATCATGAAAATGGAAAATATCAATCTTCTTTCCCCAGTTAGACATAAAAGATTGCAGAATTATCCTGTGGCTGGTCCAACACTTTGATCCAAAGTGAGATAACGTAAGAACTACTAGCCAGAGTGAACTTTAAAAAGGACAAATATTCATGACCCCTGAGAGATGCATTCCAATCATAATCTTAAAATATATATAAACAGGAAAAGTTTGATGACCACGGCAACCTCAGAGTTCAAACTATCATAAAACATAGAGAATATTCATTGTATGCTTTTGTGCTCTACGTCTATAATTCACCATGGATCGCATTTCACAAACAGCACAAACAAGGCCCGGTGTACTCCTGGTGAGTGCCAGCATTTTTGTGCGGCTGCTCCGAGCGCTCTAGTTTCACTAGCTCTAGCTCAACTTTTCAGAGAGGCTCTGTTTACGTGACCGGCGCTCTTTTCTAAATGTAAGATGTTTCCTGTATTTTAGCCGCCATGTCTTGTACCCACATCCTCTTTGCTCCGCGTCTGATCGGGAAAAAACGATCTCAAACAAAGCAACCGGGCAGTGTCCATCATATAGGAGCCATCGTCATAGAGACAGGACGCAGGTGCAGCGCTTTTCTTCAAAGCACACAATCGCTTCATGCTAATTTTTCCGAGCACACAGCTAGTGCTTTTCTGCCTTGAAAAACCGCTAGGTGGACACGGGGGCTTAAAGTTTGGTTCCTTTTATGAAACAGCAGGCTATACTTGTAAAACAGATCATAATAATGGGATGATGTCAAAGTCTTTGTTCGTGTTGGAAACCATTAAAACCACAATAAACGTGTCATAAAAATAAGAAAATATTCTTGTAAACATGTTTTAGCTTCGATGCAGCATGATTTTTCCTCGGGCGGTGAAGAGAACAAAGCTTGTTGCCAGCTTGATTAGGAGAACCAAAACATAACTCCTCCAGTACAGTAAACGAACGTAATCAAACACACGCTCTTATTCCAAAGCAGAACAGAAGAGTTTATTCTTCAAACCAAAAAGTGGTCGTTGAGTGATGCGCTGTGATTTGGTAAATTGAACTCATAATTTGACTCTGATTCAAACCCAACTTAAACAAAGCTAATCAAGAGGGAGTCAATCTTTATACAAAGCTCATTTTCATTCTTCTTTTAGGTTTTTGCCTCCGCAGAAATATACAGAAATGAATCAGAAGAGCAAACAGAGAAGAACAGTTTCTGCTTGGGTGGTATCCTCGCTGCGTGTTGTCTTACCTGAGAACCTTCTGCAGGAGCGCCCAGCAGTCCTTCACCTCGCTCTGTTTCTGTGTGACGCCGTCAGCCAGCGCAGGATGCAGATTAGACAGCTGGGACACGCTCACATCCAGCATCTACCACACACACACACACACACACACACACACACACACACACACACACACACACACACACACACACACACACACACACACACACACACACACACACACACACACACACACACACACACACACACGCGCGCGCCTGCATGTTAGGAGGAGAAGGATTCTGCAACACACCCACAGGATCCGTCCAATCAGTGCTGCTTTAAGAGGAAGATGTTTCCTACCATGATCTGACTGGCGATGTCTCGTATTTCTCTGTCTCCGAAGCTGTCCAGCTCTTTGGATGCTGATATGCTTTTATTCTGAAAGGGAAGACATGTTCCAGTTAATGTGAGTAAAATGTGACACTCACTTCTAAGTCGGAATGAAGAAAAAAAATCCAGAGAGTTGTACCATGTTGTTAATGGCAAACAGCGTATTATCAGCCTGTTGGTAGAACGAGGACACCTCCAGGGCCAGCTGCAGGTTTTCATGGTAGTTTTTGAGATGAGACTGAACCTTCAGCCACCTGCACACAGCACATCAAAGTACAGGGAATGTTTTTAATTCATGTGCACATTGAAAGCTTCATGTAGAGGGTCAACTTAAGGAACACGGTGTACATTTTGTTGATGTGCTTCCTCTTGCTGGAGATGTTTTTGCCATCTGTCTTCCCTTGTTTCTCCAGTCTCAGGGCCAAGTGGTTGATCTCCTCGTGGAGGTTTCTGTAGAGCTGCTCGTCCTGCAGAGAAACACAGGAACACAATCCAAGTATGACTTCAGCTGTCTTTACCATACGCCCTGGGAGATAAATTACATGCAGCCATAAATAAAAGACTGGAATAACTCGACAAAGTTGTAACCATTAACATATGCCGCTGTGTCTTTCCGTGCCCCGTGTTTAGCATGTGTAATGTTAATCTTTAATAGTTGTTCCTTTGCAGCGCTCACCTGTTTCAGATCTAAAATCCTCCTGGTCAGCTGCATTTTGTCAACATTCTCCCCGAGGACATTCACCAGAGACTGCTCCTCTTCCTGCCGGCGCACACACACACACAGTCACTGTTTAAAGTCTCCGTTTGTGAGGAACCCATCCGTCATGTATTTTTAGCAACAAGCTAGATGCTAAAAGGAAGAGCCTCAAGTGTCGGTAGAGAAACCTCCAACAAATACACAAAAGGAAAACATGAGTACAGCTCTCCTGTAAGGATGGATGTTTTGTCGACTTCATAACCAGCATCCTCCATTACAGCTCCATCCTCAATCATCAGCTCCTTTGTGCAGACACGGACACAAAGCGAGAGATAAACACAGGCCTGAAACGCTCTTGATTGCTTTTTGATAATGACAGGCAGATGTTTTACAGCCGTAAAAATATACAAACAAGAGATGTCTTCAGGACACGCAGCTAATTTCCTCCATTAACAAGTCCTGTTTTTATGCCAATTAGTTTGACAACTGCTGATTAGAGCAGTCTGTCAAGTCAAATGCACCTCTGGGCAAAGTGATGTTGCCCAGAGGTGGGACTGGAGCAGCTGGAGAGCTGGATGTCTTCTCTGTTTGGATCAAAATGGAAAAGAAGGAGAGGAGCTTTTGGGAGATTAGAAACAGGAGGATCCTTCTCCACTAAACAGTCGAAGTGGAAAGAGTTTTTAGCTTTAAATTACAAGAAACCACTTCACAGAAGACCTCACATGGACCATCAACTCCACCGTTCTGGTTAAACAGGCTCGACAGAAGCTCTCCGTTCTGAGGACACTACAGCTGCTCATGTCTCTTCACCACTGCACTATCGATATATCTGTATAAAAGCATGTCATGTTTACTGTTCAGCAGGAGAAAAAAAGATCTCCACAGAGTCATAAACACAAACCTCACCTCACCACAACTCCCTGAATCCAACATCATTAAAATGATCATCACTCCAGGAATTATGATCAGAAAACCTCTTTAAACATAAACTTTTGAAATCAAATCTTCAACTATGCAACAATATTTACATCAGGTGACAATGTTTGCTACATACGCTACAGCCACGTTTAAATATGCATCTGTTGACCCCTTTCCTGTCTTCTCTTCTCATTATAATAAAGTACATCTGGGTGAGGGGTTGAGTCTGAGTGGGTGTGTGTGACATCATTTTGGTCCTTTTTTTTTCACAGCAGCTTTGCACACGGGGCAAAGATAATAAAGATGTTCATCTACTCTAAAGGGATGCTGCAGCAGGGTTGGATATGGAAAAAGTTCAGATGTAAAGTTTGAATGAGAATGCATGAAAATAACTCAACAATTTTAAAGCTCCTGTGAAGAATTTTTGGTTTGTGTTGATTTTGGCGCCCCCTGTGGACAAGCCGTACATCTTCTGCCTGTGCTGATTTAGCCCTGTTCGTGTGTAAGATGTTTTCTGACAGCACACGCGTCTTTTAATAATCAAACGTATCACACACTGTGAGTCTTTGCTGTAGAAAATGTTACCAGAGTCGGTTTCTGCAGCGTGCTGTTAATCAGCTCGTCCGATGCTGACACATTAATAACTTAATATAGAAATTATAAACCTAGTCGATGATGTCATAGTTTGCCTTTGTAGCTCATATAGAGGTCAGTCTGTTTCATAACTAGATCAAAACTCCTTACTCTTTGTGTTGCGTCAGAAAAGAGGGGGATGTTGTCTCACCTTCTCTTTAATCCACGCCTCCAACTTGTCCACTTTTCTGTTGAACTCCTGCAGGTTTTTGGCTCCGCCCAGCGCTCTCGTCTGATTGGCAGCCGTCTGTTTCAGGGCCTGCCATTGGTCCCTGAGCTGACCGAGCTGCTTCTTCACCAGGTCAGAGGACGGGTTCAGCTTGCAGATCAGCTGCTCACCCATCTTTGAAACACAGAGGAACAGTAGAGTCGTTGTTTACTTTGGATGCAGCGCAGATTGAGCAGACAACAGTGGCTGAGCTGAGCCGACACCTCGAGAGGACTCACTGCTCCAGGCTTCACAGACGTTGAAAAGCTGACACTGAATTCTTGGATGAAAGTGTGAAAACTCTCCCGGTTCCTGAGCCGTCTGAGTGTCACAGGAGGTTAATTATCAGCATGTACCATTTCCAAAACATTTTCTCCAGAGGGAGAAAGTATAAACTGTGCTGTCAGAGCCGTCTGGAACACTGAGGGTCTGCTTTTCTCTCCGGTCGACTGGAAAATAGCAACAAGACCGCTGTGTTTGGTGTTATGTGATCTGACAGACTCTTTTAGCACCACAGACAGAGATTAATGCTTACATTCAGATCTCCATTTCCTGTGAAAAAGGTTCAAATCAACATTACATATGAGATGGGGGTCTCTGTGATGTGCTTGCTTTGGTACCTGGGTAATAGTTTACCCTTGTGTTGGATCTTTTGGTCACCTGGTTGAGTTGAATCAAGGTGTTCTCAAAGTCTTTGAGGTCTCTCTGGAGCGTCTGCGAGGCCTCCTCCCAGTCCTGCAGGGGGCAGCGCTGAATATTACAGCCATCCTTCAAGTCCTGCAGCTTTCCTTTGATCCAGGCCTCTGCCTACAGAAAAAGAAATGTTGAAAATCTGCTCTAGTTGTGTCCATCTCGACTACTTTACCAGAATTTAAATAAAGTGAAGCTTCAAGGGGCATGACATCTACATTTCTAATACTCCACATGTAAAGCTGGAGAGATTTTAGATGTATCAGTGCAGCTTTTCATCTTAAAAGAGAAGAATCATGTTGATTCAAATTACATCATGGTGCATTCAGCGTCCTAGTTTTTCCTTTTAAACTGTCTATATGACAATAAAATATAAATTATGCATTTGTGTGCTAAATGACAAACATAACTACTTTACTGTCTCACTTTAAGCTCATCCATTGAAACTCGTCAAACACGTACAACAGAACAAGCTGACGGCTTCAACAGCGTGAGAGGTAACGCGAGGTAACTTTTAATCATATTTATATTTTTCTATAAATGATTGACATTTTATTTATAACGTTTTATTTAAAAGGCCGGAAGCGTAGCGGTTGGTGTGCGAGCTCCACGTACAGAGGCTGTAGTCCTGCAACAGGCGGCCCGGGTTTGAATCCGACCTGTGGCTCCTTTCCTGTGTTCTCTCTCTCTCTCTCTCTCTCTCTCTCTCTCTCTCTCTCTCTCTCTGATTTCTGACTCTATCCACTGCCCTGTCTCTACAAGAAAGGCATGAAAAGCCCAAAAATGAATCTTTAAAAAAGAAATAAAAAAGGTTCAGCCTATAGGACTCCAGTTTATCATTTATTATTTACCCTTCATCTTTGTTTATCGACCTTATTCAGCTGTTTGGGGATTAAAGTGCAATCTGAGAAGGTTTGAGCTTTAGAGATCTGATCTGACAAAACATTAACATAAACATGAAGTCGTTATTTATTCGTCTCCTTCACAGAAAACAGATATTTTGACGTGGATCAACGTTACACCCAGAAATCTAATACAAGGACTCTTTTACATGACGTGTGTGTCTTTGGCTCACGTACAGCAGGAGAACAGGTTGTGAGAAGTTTGCAGCGTGACTGAACCACCAACAGAAGTGTGGGACACGCTCTCACTCTGCCGATCCGGAGAGCAAACAGGCTGCTCTTTCTCGTCTGACTCTGAGTGATTCTGACCCTCAGCTCTTTGTTCTCTGATGTCATGTTATGTGGAGCACACATTTCTCTTGGCATGTGTCTGGACGCCGTTGCATAAGTCTCTGTGTTGCAGAGAATATGAAGTGAGCAGGACTGCGGCCCAGGTGGTCAGAGTCAGACAGAAACGATCCTGCGTGGAAGTCAGACTCACAATAAGCGAATGGACTAATAATCAGCTGAGGTTCCTTCGTTTCCCACACCAGACTGAGTGAGTCAGACTTTGATAAATAACAGAACTTTTGTGCTTCTTTGCTTTCTGCAGAACTTCAAATAACAGTTACGCACGCATGAAGTCATGATACTCTGACATCAAAGCATTATCTCCAGTTGAGTAGGACTGACAATAAATGACAGACCTTACAGTAACCGCTGCTTTGAATGATTAAAACATCAAGTCGGCACATGTCACAGCCTCTAAACAACTCTTTGAGATTCAAATATGATGTCACTTTCCCTCTGAGAGGCAGGTCATTAACTTAACAACCCCCCCGGAGCAGCGGAGGTATTTCTGGTTCCAACAGAAGGAAAAGAGCTTGACGAAACAGGCCTGCCCCCTATCTCCTCACACTGGCTCCATGGCATTATAATGACCTCATACAGGAAGTCTATGGTTCCCTTGTTTCTTCCTGTCTGTACCCCACAACAATTGTCTGTTTATCAAAATGTACAGTAAGGCTTCAGTGAAGGAACAAAGAACAGGCCGCTGATGACTGCGGCTCAGATCGTATCACTGCTTCTTATTCCTGTAACAAATCTGCAGCGACACAGGAACACAGCCCTGCAGTCAAAACAGAACACGCTTTAAAATAAACTCCATGTTTCATGCTTAGAATCTGAAAGCAGCAAAAAATCCTTTAAACTAAATTATATCGACGAGCTTCAAAAGAAACAAGTTTAACAGAAAAACAAAGACAGAGTGCGTACATGTTGACACTTGATAAAAATATTTACCAAAAAGCCAAATTTTTATCCTCTCTCGTAGCACAGTTTGGCCCTGAAAGTGTGGACGTTTCTCTATCATGGAAACGAGATGGTGAAAGGAGAGATGTTTTGCAGAGCAGCCTCGCAGACAGATGGCCGTCGATGCAGCCGAGCTTCTCCATGTGGTGACCTGCTTTGCTCTCCGAGCCTCAAACATCAGGGGCCTTTAAAAGTCTCTCCCTGGAACGCTCACTTCCACTTCCACAGCGGTGTATTACTAAACTAACACATTTTCATCAGCGATAGCAGTCAACCCAGTCCCTGTAAAACAAGCAGGTCCCCAGGTACTCAAAGCTCCGGCTATTTCAAGTCAAACTCAAGCACTGAAAGCTGTTTCCTCCAAAAGCAACAGATACACGAGCTCCACTTAAGAGCAAAGGGGACTGCTAAGCTTGTTAACATTAACGACGTGCCACAGGCCTGTTTTCAACACATACATACTTCAGCTGACACGCTCAAAATGAATGTCTTATAACTGGAAGCAAACAGTTTATCATTAAGAGCCAACTGTGGGACAAAATGTCCCTCAGCCGAACTCGCTGAAAAGTGTCCTGGTGCATCGAGGGGGGGGGGGGCAGCAGCGATGAGATAACACAGCCAGTTGTGCTGCTTGGCTGAGCCTCTCCGGGCCATAGGCGTGAAGAGATGGAGCCAAACAATGATCTCATCCCTAAATAATTGCTTCACTTGTGGCGGTTTCCCCTCCCTCCTCCCTCAGCAGAACACAGCTCACACAGTTCTCGGGACAAAATAAGAACCAGTTCATATTTTGTTCTCCTCGGCGGGTCATGCGACATGCAGCTTCCTCTCTGATCTCATCTCTTCAGATAAACTCGCTCCAGCTTCTTGTCGTTTGGCGTTATTTGCATGAGAGGAGATGAGAGGTTCTGATAGGTTACTTACTGGGGGATTAATCTTACAATGATTTCAAACATCTCCTGAATGTTCTGGCAGAGTGGGTTGAACAGAGTTCAGCCTCCTCAAACATTTGATGAGTTTCCAGTTATATTAGGAAATAGAAAGAGGGGGAAGAAGTGGAGGTCTTCATGAGAACAGTTCAAGCCTTCTCAGGGTTAAACCTCCTGACTCACAGAGACAATGAATGACTGCTCTATTGTTGAGCAATATCTTTCAGGAAGTACATACATTATATTACTGTATTATACCTGAGAAGTGTTTGAAGGTGTCTGCACTATACTTTAGTATTTGTTTAATGGAGAACACTTCTACCCGCTACATTTTATTTAACGTAAATCAAACTTCTCCTTTAATTAAAACAGGCGTCTTACTTTTGATGGAAATATCGACTATTTCTATTTTTGCTTTATTGTGCAAAATATTTGGAAAAATAATGCCTAGAAAATAATAATGCTCGCTGACTGAGCCGCAGTGGGGCAGCTGTGGCTCAGTGGTAGAGTCAGGTGTATGAATGAATGAGTTAATACTGATGGACTCTTTACACAGCAGCCTCTACCATCAGTGTGTGAATGTGTCGGTGTGACCTGCGGAGTAAAAGTCAGAAGACTAAAAGTTCATTAAAATAACGAGGACAGAGAAGAGGAGGTGTTTGGTGGAGAAGAGTGCTTGTGATGTCTGTGAGCGACAGATTGAACTCAAGATGAAAGTGAAGCAGCCAAAATGGCCGACGAACGACGAGCAGCAGATTCACAGCAGAGAGACTGATTTACACATCGGAGCAAAGTGAACGTTCATTATTTTCACTTTGATGTTCTTTGATTTGAAGTCAGAATCAGAATGTTTTCAGTTTCTCTGAATATGAGCTCAGCTTCAGCTTGAACACAAACTAGAAACTAGAACTAGAAACGTCCTGTGAGACACTGTGAGCACATTTCAGATCCGTGACTGAGGAGCTTTAACTGAAGGAGACAACAGCACTTCACAGTCTTTACATCCACAAATATCTGTTCTTCTGCTTTGGTCGACTGTGGTTGTTTTAAAGTGTTTAACAAATAAAGTTGGATTGGATTGAGTTTACACGGCGTTTCATTTGCTGTCTCTCTTACCTGCAGCACTTCCTTGTTGAAGAGCGAGTTGCGCTGAGAGAAGAAGTCACTCTGGGACGTAACAGCTGCTGAGGCATCGCTCTGTGTGTGCAGAAGGCCTTCTCTCCTCTGAGGCTCTTTCTTCTGGGATTCAGGACCTGAAATCTGAGTGAGCACACGACACACACAACAAAGTCTTCAATCAAGAGGGTCATTTTACAACATGAGCCTTTCTTGTAAGAGAAACCACAACACCAGCTGATGCGTGCCTCTAATAAAAACCATTAAGCAGCGATTATCAGCTCACAATGAGGGGATGTTTCTGTGTCACTTTCTGTTAACAACACCTTTTTTCTTTTTTTAACCATACGGTCGTTAAAACGTGTGTCGGACTGGCCCAAAGGTCCGTCTGAACAAAAACAATGACTCCATGAGATGAGATGAACAGGACTGGCTAACTTCACTAATGGACGAGCATTCCTGCTGCTCTGCACTCAGGAAACATCTGGGCTCATGAAGGAAGCAGGAGCGGACAGATCCTCGGATGTCTGATGTTTTTCACTGTCAGCCTCACATGTAAACACATCACCTTTAGAGGATCGTGTTCACTCTTTCATACCCGAACAGGTGAAGGTGTCAACGGAATGAATTAAATATGAGAGGAGAAAGAGCAAAGTATTGTTGTGGTCGGGGAATCAGAGCTGATGCAGAAGAGGAGTGTAGTTTATTGTTCTTAAAGGGGAAATGAGGCCGCTGCTTTGTCAGTGTTGTTACTGTGAAAAGCCTTTTCTTTTCTTAACATCTTCCCTGACCTCATGTTTTCCAGAGAGCCCCGCCGCTCGAACACAGCACTTCATCCACAACACACACTCCTGACTTCAAGCAGGAACAGGCCAAATCCAACAGCCCGTCCACTTTAAACAGTATCACACAGCACACTCGCACTGTTCCTCATCTGGAGACTGTTTCTCTTTGCTAAATCAGTGCAGAGCAAGGAGGGAAACAACAGGCTGTTTGTGAGGCGTTCAAAGACACGCTGCTCCCATAAATGGTTTTCCACCTCTGCGTTACTTTGCTCCAAATGTATAATATAATAAACTGTTCAAGTTTGGCAAACACACAACATGACTTCACTTCCTCAACTCAGAGAGATTCATGACTCCATACCTGGCTGAGGAGAGCCGCGGCTTACCAACACAACAAATGCTTCTCACATTTGTCTGAGAAAAAAAAAACTGAACTTGTAGGCTTTTTGAAATGAACTTAAATTACTTTAATTTAAAAGAAAGGAGTTAAACTTTGAATGGAGCATTAAGAAACCTCCTACCTGTTGGAGCGCTCTCTCTCCGTTCAGTGTCACTCTGCTCGGCCCCTGCGCACGCTGAACCTCATCACTGTTTTCTTTTCTGAGTAAAACCTTCAAAAAGACAAAGAACAACAACGTGGGTTTGATTTTAAGTTGGCCAGGATGCTAAAAAATGTGGAAAGAAAGTCAATCTGAGACCATATTTAAAAAAAAACAAAAAAAACTTTATTGTCTATGACATAGTGACAGGAAATGACCTTTGGTTAAAAGGTCAAACAACATAAATCCTTCAAGCCTTGAAAAGGTAAAAGCACGTTAAAAAGGAGTGTTTGTCGAGCCTTGATTTAAATACTTACTGCAGAGGGAATAAAAGACTTTCTTTTTAGCTGACGGTCTCAACATTCAGACTTTTCAAATCAAATACTTCAATCACTTTTTGAGAACTAAAACATTTGACTGTTAATGGGACACTTTCTCCAACAGTCTGTCAGAAAAATATTGATAGAATATTTATTATCATACAGAGAGAAAAACAAACTTTTGGTAAGTAGTCCTTTCTTATGAATAATTTAACTTCAGTCTTCACAGTCGAACAAAGTATTCAAATAAAAATGGACTTTGAGGATAACTGAAGGCTTGTGTTTTAAACACAGTGTGTGCTGTGGTCTACGGTTAACAAAGAATTTACTAAACTTGATGTGCTCATAAATATAAGATATCTTTGGAAATATGAATCCGTCTTTATTGAGTAAAGATCTTGGTGTTTAAGTCCAATAAGTGAATTAAAATGATACCACATCATTAAGACAAGAGGCTCTACTGTCTCCTCTGTTCATAGAGTTACAGATTTATGTGATTTAAATGTGTTCTGTACCTTGAACTGAGAGCTGGGCTTGTTTTCACAGCTCACACCCACAATCCTGGGCAGATGTGGATCCGAGGAGCTGCTGACGTTGTTGTTGTTGTTGTTGTTTTCAGATGTTGACCCCACAATAAAACGCTGTGCCGGTCTCACTGACGCCTTGGTCTCTGATCTGTCTTTACTCCCAGAGATGGTGATCTTCTTGATGGACCTGGAGACTGCAGAGGGAGACGACACGTTCTGGTTTAGGTGGTCCTCCTCCGCCATGTCCTCCTGGTTCTGTTTGACCGGGGAAACCTGCTTAACGATGGGTGAGACGAGACATGGGCCATGTGCACAGACCTGGGATCGGCTGAGGTAGAGCGAGTTCAGGTTGTGCTGTAGCGTGCAGTTATCCAGACTCTGGCTCTGTAGGTAACTCTGTGTAAAGTCCTGACATTTTGGCACAGCGGGGACTGACAGCCGTGTCCCGATGGTGAAGGGCTGGACCTTCCTCACGATGCTCTCAGACATTTCCAGTGTCCAGCTCAGAAAAAAAAACCTCAAACTTAAGTCCAGATAGGCTTAAAGAAGTCTCTCACATCCCTCAGTACGTCGTCTCCTCACTCACAAGTGTCCAGTCTGTGTTCAGCAGGGAGTGGAGGGTTAAGGAGCGAGTGGAGGCAGAGCTCAGTTCTCCACCTTCTTGTGCATGTTGAGAATGCACAGCACACAGCCCAGGACGGCTTCCTTGGACTCCTGGGATCGAATGCGGTCCCAGATGTGGCGCAGTGCCGTGCCAAGGTGGGCAGCTCCCGTAGAGAGGATTCTCCTGAGGAACTGTGCCGCTGAGCCTGCCAGTTTGCTACTGAAGAGCCTGATAAGCAGGGACCGCAGCACGAGGAAGACTACTGGCATGCTGCCTGACTTTGCAGCACAAAAAAAAAGTTGAAAAAAAAAGAGCTCAGAAAAGGAGGGGGAGAGAGGAGGGTTGGTTAGGAGAAGGGATGAAGTCACCACCTCTCAACTTTCTCTCTCTCTCTCTCTCTCTCTCTCTCTCTCTCTCTCTCTCTCTCTCTCTTGCTGTAAAGCCTGGCTGTCAAAACTTCCCGAACAGAAAACCTGCCCAGATAAGAAGAGTGGAGTCAGAGGGAGAGACCTCTGTCAGACCTCTTGAATCACAGCTTATCCTCTATGAGGTAATATCCTCAGCTGAAACAGACTCTCACACACACACACCCACACTGCCTTTTCTTTACCTCCACCCTGAAGTACAGAGGAACTGAATCAGCCCTGAGGTGTTCTACTCCATCCAAGAATAACAAGACAAATTAAAAGTCTTAAACCGGCAGAAAAATCTTGTGTAAGATCTGAGAGCTTCTGAGGCATGTGTGCACGCTGTGTGTGCAGGAGTGAGAGTGAACTCCTCAGCTCTGATCCTCCTCTTTCCCCATCAGAGAGGAACAGTTGTCGCATAGGTTTCAGCTCAATGAAGAGCTGTCGCTGTGCTCCTAAAACCCCAGAACTGCTGCCATGACATGTGCGGGGGGTAAATAACAGTCAAACAGATGATGACCCCACCACTCCTTGATGGTGGCTGGGGTTCAGCAGAGCACATGTCGGGCTGACTGATTGGAATGGCAGGGGTGGCGTGCGGATGTCGGGGGAGCGGGGATTACTGAGGAGGGCAGACAGCAGAGAAAATATTTGCAGGGCGCTGAGAGAAGAATCTGCTTCCACCAGTGAAAGCTTTTCCCAAAAAAGGAACTCTCACTCTTCACTCTGCTGCCCTCTGACTCGACCCAGCACCTGGTCCCATGGCTCCCACAGACCGGCCTCTGACAACAAAACCCTGTCAGAGTGAAGGAAATTAAGTTATTGCATGATTCATTTTACAACATACCTTTAAAATGTGTAGAAATCGACCCTTGAAGAAAAATGACAAAACATTCAGATTTACATTAATCAGCCTTTTATATTTTCTACAATCTCTTCTTGTAGCCTTTCTGTCTTCTTATTTCTTCTAGTTTCATTACTTTTTATTAGCCCTATTTACTTACTTGTGTTAGGGCGGTCTCCCGCTGATACAACAACAACAAATATAAATAGGCACCAAATATTGCGTAGTTTTTTGTATTATAATGAACAAAAATGCAGACAAACTCCTTCACACCGCCTAAATCGCACAAATACTAAAACGTTTCCAGAGTTTCTGTGCAATGTAGAAACACGTTGGCTACGTTTTGTGCAACTTAGACAAACCTCAATCTGCGTTCTCTCTTTTCTGCTCCCATCATCTTTTAGTTCAAACCATGACTGAAGAGGAAGTTTTATCTTCTGAAGTTTTCGATACTGTTGACAAAAATACTCTCGGTCATTTTGAAAAGCATCGAAAAAGTTCTTCATTTATAAAAGCATATTTTATGTTTTATATGTGTTTCTTCTGTTACCTCTCCTATGTGCTCTCACCTTTTTATCTTCTGTCTTATACTTCATATAGATGGCTCCCTCACTTTGTCTTCCTGTACCTGGCTGCATTGTTGTGAGTTTCTTTTGTCATTTTAATCTGAGGATTACATTTTTCTCCATTTTTCAAAGCCCTTTATAAACTCTAGTTTTTAAATGTGAAATTAATGCAGTTATTAACAATTAGAGACAGAAACATAGAGGAAGTGTTCCAGTGTGTTGTTCCTGTGTTGTTTGAGGACAGCCACGACAGACAGCCTCTCAGCAGGGCCCCGTGTGACAGGAGAGGCCCGGAGTCGACACGGTTAATGACGCTTTTAAAAGAGCTCTGGTTTCATGATGAAGTCATCCAAGGAAGAGTTTTAATGTGTTGCAGCTTGAAATCACAGATAAGTTCAGTGCAGTCTGGGTGGCGTTCACAGGCCGGAGGATGGGTGGAGCTCGAGGGGTTTTGAAATGTCATTTCCTCACAGAGCTGCTGAGTGGTTTTAAAAGTGAGTGATTTATGAGTGCAGCGGGAACACTGTGACACCATCAGATGCCCAAATGTTGAGTGTAAGATTTTAAAGAGTGGTTTTGTTCATTTAGGACCATTGTATTACAGAAAAAAAAAACTTGCATTTAATGAATAAAGTATGAAGGCAAACCAGCACAGTAAGATGCAGTCAAAACAGATCCTTAAATACATCTTGAACCCTGTTTCAGAATCCCTGACATACTTAGTTCAATAAACTGACTTTTTAAACACAGCCTCATTACAGCTCAATTAAAAAAATAAAAATAAATAAACGTACAGAATTTACTAAAACATAAAATCAAGCGTTAGGTCTGCACTCAAACACAATCATTGGAGTCATTGCGTTGATATTTTGGAGAGTAATTAAATTACTTAACATGTTCAGTCCGCAGACACTCTGCACCACTCAGAGATGCATGAAGCCAACATACAAAGCATCTAACGTTGGAGGATTGCTTTCCTATTTTCAAACAGCGTGTTGTTAAAGACGCTAGAAATCCTGAACAGAGTTGTAAACCAAAAGAAGATAATATTTTATTGGGTTTGAAACACATTTCAACACTAAAATGTTCCATAAACCAGGGGAGCAATAACAGAATTAGCAAAAAACATGTATGTTACTCTGAAACCTAGGATTTTAAGTAGGTACTGCAGTCCAGATTCAAAACATTAGAGAGCGCTTTATATTAATTTTCAACACAGCCTTCGCATAAACTGTACGGAAATCCTAAAAATTAGACAAATCAGCTATGGATGATTGATTTGTTTACATCTGATGATGTTAATGATGTTGAAGCCAACTGACAATGTCACGTAATATCAATACAAAGACACTAGACGCAGTTATCTGAGGAGTGAAACTTCTAGTTACTGTAGGCACACCTAATTAGAAACTTAATGAAGTAACAAAAACCTCAAACAATCACGTTTCTAATTAAAATAGCTACCAAAAACCTCTGAATATGCTAGCATAGCATGAGGCTGAGTAGTCCTCTGTTACCATGGAAACTACAATACTCCGGCAGCAACTGCCTGTTGACTAAAAGCTAACTTTAGCCCGATGATGCACACGGTACATGACATGCCAGAGTTAGATCACTTTCTCCGACACGTTAGCATTAGCATTAGCATCCTAACTACTGGCATTTAGCCGTTTGTGAATCTTCTCAGCGGGGAGGACTCTCTTAAACTCATTCATAACAGAAGTCAAACACAGTCCATAATCATCTTGATTAGATAGAATACTTTGTGAAACATATTTGTGAAACTAGCCCCTAACATTTTAATATTTTTAATCATTAGGAGTTGCGACAACAAGAACCAACACACCAATCCAATCACATCGCAGGAGCAGTAAAGTTCAACGGTCAATGCTCACGTCACAGAACGTCATTACGTACAAGAATAAGATAATCGGCATAACATCAAGAACATTTATCTCTGTAGTTAAATCAACACTTAATGGTATAATTGACTTAATGAAAGGTTATAAAAAGGAAGTTGAGATTCCTAGGCACTCTTTATATAAATGGCATTGATATAACAAGTAACTACGGAGGCCCTGAAGTTCCAAAAAGTAAAAAACATTATTTACAGAATTAAAAAAATGACATGTCTGTCAATTAAATCATTATCATATTGACTTTTGACAGTTTTCCTTTAATGTCCTCCTGTAAACTGGCTGACTGGTTGTACGTATTTCAATAAAGTTACTTTAAAAACACATTACATTAAGGCTTTTCATAATACATTTATCTGAAAAATGTCAAGTGATGAGATAAGTTTACTGGGATCGGGCCAAAGCAAGTCTGATATTGATGCTTGTTTTATTCCTCTCTTTGTCTGAAGTGTTTTTTTTTAATCAAGAGAACGCAGTTTCTTAGATGCATGACAATCCGGTGGGCCTTCAGTCGGACGCTTTGGACTGGAGTCGGCCATTTTGGATCTTCCTCCTCTTCTTCTGCGGTGGGATTGTTTTGGGCCGGAGGCAGCCTGGGCTCTATATGTAAGGGTAAAGGGAGTGCCGTCCCACACACAGATCTGAAAACAACACATCCAGAGGGACTTGCTCTTCTCTCTCAGTGTAGAAAGTCCTCAGTCAGATTTATTTACATAGGATCTACTTGATTTATACTGTACTTATGTGTAAAATGTTTCACAGTCTTCCTTTAACCTCCTGATTGTGAGTCAAAGGGAATAAACTTTATAAGAATGTGAGAAAATTCAATATTTAATCTTTGAACTAAAAGCTCAGTGTGGTTGTAGCCGCTGTTTCCCATTTAGCCTGTAAACATTTATAAAGTGGAGAGTGTTTTGCTCTCAGAGTCACTGTCAGGTTAGATTTGAACCAGGTGTCCCACCTCTGCCCACCGAGTCCGATTAGGCTACTGTAACACCTTCCTTATGTTGTTTACCCTGGAAGTCCTCCCTCTCTCCGCCCTCACAGCTCCCGTTCACATCTTCAAACCGTGCGGACCACATCCTCTGCAAACGCCTCCAACCTCAACCCGAGTGTTTGTGCCTTCTTCCTCTGTGTGAATCTTTGATGGCTGATAAAGACGATGGCTGATATCACCGCCTCCCAGGATGATAATAAAGTCCTGACGCTGCCTAACCGCAGGCCCCCAGTTTGTGATCAGCCTTGTTAGATATCTTCTGTTTTATTAGAGTCATTAAAAGACTTGGAGGTTGAGTTTGAGGGGTGATGTCACCGAGGCTGCCTGCATGAAAGGAGAGTGATAGCTGCGGCGGAGGAGAGAATATGCATGGGAGCTGGAGGGGGTCTGTACTTTTCCACTGGGTGTATGTCATCACAAAGGCATGATCGGCCTGCTGGTCAAGTTTCAGGGCTGATAAGATTTAGTTTTCACCCTGGATCGTGATCAAAACAGAGAAGATTTGTAGATTTTAAAAATGGTGGATATGAAAGGAATGGGAAAATGAAAATAATCACTGCAAACGTGTTGTTTCAGACGCGCTTGACCTGAATACTTAACATCTTCAAGGCTTCAAAATAACAGACAAAGCCACCTGATCACTTGGTTCAGGTGCTCAGAAGGTTTCATGTGGCTGAGAATAATAATGATAGATTTAATTTATATAGTGCCTTTAAGGGATGCTTTACATGATGGAGATTCAGAGTTACTGGAGGTTTAAGGTTGTCGAGAACACATGAAAACCAATCTTGAGTAACTTCTTGTTTTAGATTAACATAAATTGCAGGGGAACTGTGTTTTGGCCCAGTTGGTAGGGTCAGTCATCTCTAAACCAGAAGGCTGGGGGTTCAATCCTCAACTCCTGCAGCCACATGTCCGATGTGTCCCGGGCAAGACACTAAACCCCAGTAGCTAGTTGTGGCTCTTTTCTGTCTTTCCCCACTTTCTCTCTCTGATTTCTGACTCCACTGTCCGATGTCTAGAATAAAGACATTAAGAGCCTAAAAAATAAACCTTTTTATAAAACCACCAATTCAACGTTCGCTAACATCAAGTTCCTGTAATCCAGCCTCAATCCAGCCCTCTACTGGGATCAGAATAACCCTGGCATTTGGGTCTAAGTTATCATAATCACAGAGGCAAAGTTTGACAGCAACACGAGCACATTTCTACGTGGTCAGCTGCTCTCTTTACTTTGTTTTATATCGACACACAGACTTCAGAGAGAGTTAGAGCTGTGGATGATAAAGAAACACAAACAATAAGACAGAGCGGGAATCAGAGCCAATGAAACACAATGAGGTCATTAAATGTGTATCGATATCTATCTGTTGATCTGAATTCTTTGGCCCTTAGCTCACAGGTCTGCACTCACATCTTGACAGTGACCGAGCGTCTCTCTCTCTCTCTCTCTCTCTCTCTCTCTGACAGTTCGCCTGTGGCCGAACAAGCAGCGTTAACAATGAAATGATTCATGTTTGAATAGAACAACACGACAGCTGAAGTTTATTGACAAATAGAAAAACAAACACTTTATGAAAAACACATTTTTATAGCATTTACTCAACGATGTCCACATGGGCTTAAGTGAAGACTCATGGGTCGTGTATAGAGCGGGCTGAAGCGCTGTGTGAGTACCGTCAAAGGTAAGGCTGCTTTACCTTTAACGTAGGGTACTAAAATGTGCCATGGTGGTTTTGTACCTCAAAGCAGGGGTTCTCAACTGGTGGGGTGGGACAAAGCAGCGACCTCCTGTGTTAAAAAATGAGTAAAATCATGCAGTTCCTTGAGTGTCCACTAGAGGCAGGCTGCAGAAGCACAGGAAGTCACATACACACCCATTCAATCAAAGCCTGTTTTTACAGCAGTCTCCAAATATGAGGTGAGCTTTAGTCAGCTTTGCACACAAACAGCCATTAGACATGTCCTTCAGTGCGACACCTTTTAATTTGACACTAAGCCGCGACAATTCAACACTTTGACATCAGGAAGCGAGGAACATTTATACCTCTACAGTCTTTTTTCTTTCTAAACTAAGAATGTGTTTACGTTTAACCTTTGTTCATGACTTAATCTGTGAAATAACTTCAATCAAATCCTTTGAGAAACATAAAAACGTCATTAAACCTGTCAAATAAAGCACCAAACCCTCTCATCATTGTTTTAATAGTGAGATAATTGTGACTCCTCGTTTTGACGCTCACCTGAGGCGACATTTGACCTCATGAGGCGGCATGCTTATCGGCTGACGTCCACACACACCTGTGTTTCTCCATCCCGGGGAGTCCTGTTTCACACATTTCTCCTCAACATGTCCTCTCTTATCTCATCCGTAAAGAGCCCGAGCAGGCTCCAGTGTCGGATGACATCACTCGCAATAAAATTCCTTCTCAGTCAGTCATTGTTTGGAGAGACGCAGTGCCAAGTCTGTCAAAGCAACAGAGGCAAGCAGAGACAATGAAAGTCAACCTTCAGCCGTGACACATGTATTTTTAATCTCTCATACTATAGAGGCTTTGTTCCAAAAAAAAAAACCAACACCTCTATGTCTCATATTTCCCTCCTAAAGGTAACTCCTGCACAGACATCAGTAATAAACTGTGACCTCTGGCCTCAGCTGCAGCATTCCGCCACGCAAACATGAAATATTTGCTCTATTCAGCCGCCAGCTTCGGCAGCAGGTTGAAATCATGAGCAGAAACAGAGTGTCGGTTATTATGAAGAAATATTCGACAGGAGACCGACTTGGCTGTGAGACGATTGGGATTTTGTTTCCACTTACAATCCGGTCTCTTGTCCTGCCATAACGATTGACCGTGACATTAGAAAAACATATCAGGCTGTGGGGTTTGGAAGAGGTGGTTTTGGAGAATTTTACACATCAAAGAGGGGCTTTAGAGGCTGATCATTCAAAGTCAACATACAGGCCCGTGAAGCAGGTCAGTGAACAGGTCAGGAAGGAAATATCCACTTCACAGTTTTTGTTTCTACCTATGGAGGGGTATGACAGCCGATGACATTATGAGGGATCATTTGTTCTTAACAGGTCTTAAGGTCCAATCAGTGAGATGTGTAGTGAGTGAAATGATAAAGTGAGCTTACTATATGATCAGACATTAAGGAAACATGCAACAACTATGTTGAAGTGCTGGCTTCTCTGACAGCAATGCAGCAGCCAGTATGTCCTCCTTCTAACTTTAGAGTCTGCTCCTGAATGCTCTGGATTTGTTTGGACCAAAATTATGACTACAGTTCACTGTGGTCCAGACAGAAATGGCTCCTTTTCTTTGATTGATGAGATTCATGGTCCCCAGTAGATGAATGCTCCTGATTCTGATGATCAGCCGGCTTTCCTTCGAGCATCAACACAGGGTCGTTATTTTTGATATTGAGTTATCAACACTTCTTAAAAGAAGTGCTCAGAAATCTGGTCTCGAGAAAATTGGTGTCCCAACGTGGAAAAGTTAACAGAAAGTTTAAAGCTCCAAACTGAACTGTTTCTATACTCCAGTAGACTTTGTTCAAATATTCATCGTCCAGAGTTAATGAACCTGTCTCAGTTCAGTGCTCCTCTAAATGTTCCTCCACCTTCAGCATGAGGTTGACATTGATGTATGGATGTGATGGACTGCCAATAAATCTGGTACAGATATTCAAAGCTGTGTTTATTATCCCTGTGAGAGTGCAGTCTGTTTTAGCAGTCAGCAATAAAACATCCATCCACCAGGCCACCAGTGAATACAACAAATAAGACGTAGAGTTACTGGAGGTTTAAGGTTGTCGTAGAAGAAGGGGCGCTGATGGCGCAGTGGCTGTGGTCCTCCAGGGTGGCCCAGGCTCCTTTCCCCCATGTCATTCCCTACACTCTCTCTCCCTCCCTGATTTCTGACTCTGTCCACTGCCCTATCTCTCCATTAAAGGCACATAAAGCCCAAAAATAAATCTTTAAAAAATAAAAAATAAATAAAAAGGCAGTAGAAGAAGTAAAAATATATCGTGCAATCGATACAAATTGGACAAATCTGTCTTGCAACAAAATCAGTTAAAAAAGTAAACTCTCAAATACTCTGACTGTGTCTGAAACTACCTTCTTGCTATTCATACTGAATGTGCCGCCACATTGAGTGCGTATATGTTCTGAAATCATGGTATGCAGTTTTGTGTTTGTGAGAGATCCCAGAATGTTTACTAGATTGGCCTGATGAATTAATGATGAAGCAGGAGCACAGTGCTCATACTCAGGAGGCCTTGTCCCAGGAGCAGAAGCCAGGCTCTCGAGTACACGGCGCTCCCCCACCCTACAGCAAGGTGATCGGGCTACTAACACCTGACGTTCCTGACGCCCACTCGTCCCCACAACCACCGCCGTCCTCATTCATGCACGGCCTGCTCCGACCTCCACCTCAGCAGCAAGGAAGTATTGACACTCGCTTTAACAAAAATTAAAGCCCCTGTACGTCTGCCTCTGAGTGTATCAACTCTCCCATCATTGCACGACCTCTCTAAAGAATGAAGTTAACCAACCGGTTACACATGTTATATGTTTTCATGAAGCTGTAGGAGTAAATAGAAATAGATATTTAGCTAGCTAGTTACAGGAGCACATTTAGCTAAAAGCCCAAAAATACTCAAATATACTGTCTTAAAAAAGTCAAATGAAACACTGCTGTATAGAAACCTGACCTGCAGGTGTTTGTTCCACAGAAGAGCTCAGCAGGGACACATTGGGTCATTCAGACCTTTATTACACTTTTTTCTGAATGCATTCTGAACAGACCTTCAGGTGGCGGTCACGCTGAATGGCATGATGAGGTCACTCCACACATGACCTCATCGGTTCACATAGCAACAGCACTCAGCAGCAGGAAGCAATTTCCTCATATCAAAAGGTTGAATAACAGAAAAAAGCTGTCGCTTATTTTGCCCTTTGCAGAAGTATCAATCACCGTGAGAGGGAGTTAACCTCTGACCTCTGATGTCATTGCAGCAGCAGGTTGGGTGCCTTGGAGCTTTTATTTGGACGCCGTGTTGACCTGGGGTGTGATTTATTAATCACATACAGGAACTTTAATCACGACATGTCGGACTGGAGTGAGCTGCATGTAAGAGCTCAGGTGTCGCTGAGAGGAGAGGCCGATTAAACACTTTGAAGAAAGAGGTCATACATTTACATTTCTTTAAACTTTTAAATAACGAGACTTTTGAAGGATCGGCTCTGTAACCACGACGTTCTCAAACCTCACCAGAGAAACAGCAGAAGACCTTTCATCTTGAAGTTTGAGGCAAAGATTACAGATTTATACGGGTTAGTTAAATGATTCGCTTGAGGTCGATACTCTGTCATTTTTCAAATCGAAGGTAAACAAGAAGTACACAGACAAGTCTGAAAAACTTTCACAGATGTTCTTTAACGATTGTGAAACACATTTTGGTCATTTTATCCCAGAGAGAGGACATCATCATCATCATCATCGTCAGTGTTCTTCACCTCTCAGAGTCTGGATTCAGTACTCGACATGAGGAGTCATTTTTTCCTGCTTTGACACACAAGGTGGTCTCAAGGACTTTACATAACAGACCGGACCTACCTGAGAGTTCTGGCCTTATTGTTTGCCTCGCTCGTGTCGCCTGCTGTTATTGGAGAGGATGAGATCATAGCTGACTCCACAATGAGCTGTAGACGCTGAAACACACTAACAAACATGCCTTCAGTAGTGGTTCAAAATATACAAACAGAATTAAGTTAAAAAAACAACATTTGCGTCTTTAGCAGACAGATTGAAACACTTAAATACTGATATACACTTTTAAACGGGGGCTAAAAGGACAGGCGAAGGAGCCAGAAATCGGGGTGAGAGAACGACATGCAGGAAAGGAGCCACAGGTCGGACACAAAACCTGCGACTACAGCCTCCGTACATGGGCGTGCGCACCAACCACCAGGCTCCCATAACAGATCCACTCTCTGAGTGACTTTCTACCCACGTTTCTCATCACACTAAAGCAGAAACAGATTATTGACTTCACAGAACCTGCTTTCTAAACCTTTCACAATAAAAATAAACAAAGTACTTTAAAACACAGAACTAAGGCACCGGATGGCCTGACGGTATGTCGTTCACCCCATGTACAGAGGCGGTAGTCCTCGTCGACTTGGGTTTGAATCCGGCCTTGGCCCTTCACTTCATGTCGTCCCCCACTATCTCCTCCCAGCATTTTCTGTCTCTCTTTAGCTGTCCTGTCTGGTAGGGGCAAAAGGCCCAGAATATATTTTCTAAAAAAACAGCAATACAGAACGACAAAAAGGACCATTGTATCCCCAAAAACATTTGAAGTGTTGTTGTCCCGCAGTAAACCGTGGTAAAGAATTCAATCTTACAAATATTACTTTACAGGAAATCACAAACTGAAAAACTAGGAGAAAAAAAACTCAAGGATAGTCCTTTAAGCTCCAGTTGCAGTTTAAGTTGATTTTGGCGCCCCCCTGTAGACAAAGTGGTATGTCTGATCTCTTGCTTGTCCTGAACAAGTTTAAATCACGGTGTACGCTTTCCGATAGTAGAAAAGGCGTGATGGAATGTCAGCTTTAACTGTAACGACTGAATCATTTATGACACACGACCAAAGTTCATGATTTATGTTTTCATACCGTACGACGTGATTGTCGAGCACGACCTGAGAGCCCACACTGTAAGAATGAAAATTGTGACAGAGTTTAAGTCAGATCTTTATTTAGTGTCTACACACGACCACTACGATCTCCGTGCACATAATTAAACGTCTGCATTATGTTTTCTGTTCGTCAGTATGTTGTTCTCCTCTCTTTTGTGAATGTTGTCTTTCCATTGGATTACACATAGCATTGATATAAAGGCAAATATTCTCATTATAGCGTCGTGTAGCGGACTCTGTTGCTACGGCAACTTGGAAAATTTGCACATTATAAGCCGCTGCTGTGGTGCAAAGTTTGTCAGCCCTCGAGGCCCCCCTACTGGCCTGGGGCCCGAGCAGTTGCCTGCCAATCAGCACCTCTGCCAGTGAGCCAGAGGTCTGCAGATATTTCCTGCCAACGTTTCTTTTGTTCATATCTTGAGAGGGATGAGAGGGAAGATCAAACAGGCTGCATGTTGTCATGTTGCTCTCAGGCGTTGTCTGCATTTTCTACAGGCTCAATCAGAAGAAAAAAAAGCCCTGACGTCGGGGGAATCTCACCGTGCAAGTGTGCGCCAGGGTCTCTCATTGTGGATCTGTTTGTGGCTTCAGAAAGTTCTGTGGACATTTTTCTTCACCTCTGTCACATAGCAGAATATGTTCATATTGCTGGGTGTTGTTGCCCAAAAAGTCCTTTTAACTTGTACAAAAATCCAGAGGGCTGATGTTTTAGGCCTTAAACTCAGCCATGCTTTATACAATCCGTGTTGAAGATGTTTATGTGGATGACAAGGAAGAAGATAGAGCATGAAACATTATGAGGAGATAATTGAAGCAGGTGCAAGCGTCTTCAGAAAGGGTGTGGGATAACAATTGGGTTTAAAACAGGTGCTGTGAGATCTTCGAAACAACTGTGCCAACTGTGAGGAGGGGGAGGAGGGGGGAGGAGGGGGAGGTCCGGCTCTCTGGGGGCAAAAATAGAAAGTGAGCCACATAATTAAAGTGGTTGGGATGAAAATAATTCTTGCAGCTGGTCGTGTTCTGTCGCAGTCAATCTGAAAGGCCCTGTGGTATTTTAATTATTTTATCCCCCTGAACGTGATGGTATCCCAAACAACAAGGAGCTGCAAAAGAAGCTGGAATGAGTTCATAACAAATAAAAACAAAGTGATTCAGTTCATGAGGGAGCAGAGTGTAAAGATTCAGATTGCAAACATGCAGGGAGAAAGTGTTTGCAGCCTCTGTTTAAGATTACAGAGGCTTAAGTGCCCTTCACACCTCCCTCTATTTGGTGCAGTTGAGTGGAACCAGGAGCATTTCCTGCCCTTAATTTGGTTTTATTTGAGGAGGTGAGAGAGCCACAAACAAACAAACACACACGATCACAACAAAAACAGTTTCCACAACAGGAGGACAGGCCGCAGGACTGTAGTTTAAACACAGTTTAGAGAACAATCAGCTCTGAGTCAGGTTAGTATTTACAGACGCCTTAAGAGGACGTGCATCAGATCATTTTATTTTACTCCATTTTCCTGTCATAACGAGTACATTCTGGATCTTTTATCAACTTTTTTTTATCTTGCTTTTTTGGGATACCAACCCAGCAGCAATCAGTGAGATGTGTAGTGAGTGAAATGATAAAGGTATCTTACTATATGATCAGACATTAAGGAAACATGTTATGTTGAAATGCTGGCTTCTCTGACAACAATGCAGCAGTCAGTATGTCCTCCTTCTAACTTTAGATTCTGCTCCTGAATGCTCTGGATTTGTTTGGACCAGAAAAGGTAGGCGCTTTTAAGGCAACCCCACACGGCCGTTTTGGACGCCCCTCGGTTTGCCAGATATGAGAGCAGTTATCAGGTCAAACCAACAGGTGTTGCAGCGATAGAAGCGGGCAAGAGAAGTGGTTCAGATAGAAGTGATTGTACCCGACCTAAAAAGCCTCTGCATGTTTCTAATAAGCTCCACGAGCAGAAACGTGCTCAAACTAGGATCAATATTGGAGATGCTTTTGAAAAATGGAGAGAGGTTAGAACACAGAAAGGTTTACAGACCGATGCAGAGCTGGATAAACACTGAAGCTTCAGTGTCCACCACATGGTGACCTGTGTGAGCATCGACTCTAGAGAGGAGGGGGCGGGGGGAGACAGCTATCAGATAGAACTGATTCTACCCGACTGCTCTGTGTAATTCTAAAATCAACATTTTTGTCTCGAGATAAAGACATCAACAAGTTGAGATCCCAAGAAAACATCTGGGAATTACTCGTCTTGGGCTCCTGTAAGGACTCTTTGGCTCTGGGATCAAGAAATACACTGCATGCACACTCAAACACTCACGGAAAATCAGATTACAAAACCATTATGAAATCCAAAGAGAAATCTGTGACATATTTCCCAAACAGATCAGATGTTAGCCGCAGAGTCAGCCGAGTGTTTTTGTGTTTTTACGACCTGAGTGGAAATGATAATTCTCTCCTAAATCACTCATCTGTTTAAGATTGTGAGCTTCATCCAATAACCAGACTCTCTGCTCATAAAGGATGGCTGTTGTTAGTTAATTGGTAATTGGAAACATCGCCTTACCAATAAAAGCGGCTACAAAGCACTAATTTAACTCCTCATTCAGTGCAACTCAAATGATACATAAGCGAGAAAATTACCCGAGGCGAATACCAATCGTCTTCTCTCGAAACTCACAGAGAGCAGCTCTGTGAGTTTAATAACCCCCAAATTAAAGGAAAATGTATGATTCAGTCATCTGGCCGCAGAGTTAGATCATGCTCTATGACATCATTCTGGACGGCTGAACGCTGTTGACCTAATCCTGCAACAGCGGAAGTCAAATCAGCGCGTTGAACATCCGGGGAATATCTCTGCATGATGCTGAAGGCAGTGACATCAGCTGGTGATGCACTTTGTCAGAGCGGAGAAATCATCTCAGTGAAGACGGTAAGACGGAGAGTTTAGTTATTTGTGAGGAGAAGGCCACAACAACACTTTCCAATTCTGCAGAGTTAATGTTGCATAACCGTTCTACTTGTCTTTCGCGTCCACATTTCTCTCCCTTCCCTTCCCCCTTTATTGGTTTATTTTGAATGCAGTTGGTTTTTTACTGTTCATTATAAGAGCACACTTTGGATTTTATGAGCCATGGTAAAGAAAAAAGGTTAACCAAATGAGCCATTTCTAAGTAGAGCCTGTGTTTTTCTCTGCCACAAAGCATTGCAAAGCTGTGCCATCATACGAGCGGACCAGAAATACCCAACAACAGTTGCTCTCTGCAGTTGTTGTTGACTCGCCGAGTTATGCTGCAGTTGTCCGACTCCTGTTCTCTCTGTGAAGGCTTTACAACAGGCAGACATCACATGTGTGGGCAATAAAGCTTTAAAAAAAACACACAACTAAGCAAATGTGTCAAAGAGGCTCAGCGGGATCACAGGGTGACGCAATGTGTGCAAACGCTGACAGGTGGGACGGCAGGCCTGAACACACTCTCACTGGGCTGGGCTCTGTTTTTGTTTGATGAGAGAGTCAGTCTCTGCGACTACACGCCTCACACATATCACCTTTGAGACGAGATGCTGCATAAAAGGAAAATATCTGAATGTTTTTATGATTATTATAAGCTGCTGGAAACAACCAAATGAAGGCAAATGTTGAAGGCACTTTTCTCTTTGTGAAGAGGCAACGTTTCCAAACCTTAAAATGACTTCATTAGTACGGCACATTTCATGCTCAGGGTTTAGATCGTGGTGCTTTCCCATGAAGTGTAGAAACTGGAGCAAATAATGAAACTTGGCAGATTAAAAAAAGAGCAAACACTGCACAAAAAAAACAACCTTTAGAAACAAAACAGGCACCGAAAAACAGGAAGAGGAACCTGCAAAGAAGTATGAAATACGTTAAAGATGTTCAAACAAACACAGGAATGTAAGAACAGTAAATATGTAAACAGAGGTAGAAAACTAAATATTCACAAAGTTTGTTTCTCTCAAGTATGGAAGCCCTAAGTGGACATACACCTTAATAATTTATTGTACTCAGTTTCCCCTTAAGATGTGAATTTCAGTTTTCTTGAGATCTTTTACATCTTGTTATATCAAGATAAAAAGGGGGCAGCAACACAGGGAGAACGTTGGGTTTTGGGGCCTTGCTCAAGGGCACATCGACAGTCCTAGTGAAGTGACTATATTTCTATACTTTAGTATGTTCCAGGACTTGAACCAGCGACCCCTTCGGCCCTACAAACCAAGCTGTGTTACTCGAGTTTATAAAAAGACAAGAGACACTGCAGAGCTCAAAAAGCTCTGAGCAGCTGGAGTTCCTATTTGTGAGACAGTTTGTGTAGAAAACCTGCTGCAGATGATCTCAGAGGCTGTGAGGGAATATTGACGATGAAGACCTATAGTGACAGGCCAGTCCACAGTCTGGGGCAGCTGTGGCTCAGTGGTAGAGTCAGTCGTCTCTAAACAGGAAGGTCGGGGTTTCAATCCCCAGCTCCTGCAGCCACATGTCCGATGCGTCCTTTGGCAAGACACTTAACCCCAAGCTGCTCCCGCTGCTTTGTTGGCGGTGTATGAATGGAAGAGTTAAAACTGATGGACACTTTAAACAGCAGCCTTTACCATCAGGGTGTGAATGTGTAGGTGTGACCTGCAGTGTAAAAGCACTTTGAGGAGTCAGAAGAATAGAAAAGAAATATACAAGCTCAAACACAATGTTTGCAGTATTTAAGGATTCAGAGGTCACTCAGAAAGTCTAAAAGTAGAAAGTTGTGTGCAAGCGGATTATATTATATATTAGTGAATATTCATTATGAAAGATATCAAAACAAAACACTTACCCCGGATAACGTCTCCCAGACATGTGATCATTTAAACAAACTGATCCAAACCATTCCCAGAAATTCTCTGGTCCAGGTCCAGAGAAAAACGTCATCTGAGTGCACATTGAGTAACAGAGAAGAAGAAGGGCAGCTGAGCGGGCGGCTTTCAGCAGATTTAAGATGGATTCATGAGTGAGACAAAGAACAGGAGAGGGGTAAAAACTGGATGTTAATTCAACTGACAACTTTACATGTACAGAGCGTATACCACAGAAACAGAGTGTGTATTTATAGCTTTCACGTGACGCCAGACATTTTAGGAACCGCCCACTTGGCGGGTGACACAACCTGTCAACTTACTTGACTTTTCTTTTTGGTCATTTATTTTAGTATTTTGTAATTTCCTGTTTTGCTTTGTACTCACCATAGACTGTAAATCTGAATGTTTGAAGCTTCAGTGTCGTCACCTGTCTGTTCCTGCAGGGGGCGCTGGAGTCCCATCGATAGCGGTCTCCATGCTGGAAATGCTGTCTCAGTCTAACTTTCAGTCAACCTAACGACAGGCTGAGAGCTGGAGCTGAGGCGGGTTTTAAACCTCCTGACAAACCGTTACACCACGCCCACCTGTCAATCAGGTCAGCTAAACACCTTATTGTTAATAACTCTTATCCTTCATCAAATCAAAACTGATGAGTCATCAAAACATTCACCCCCCCGTACAGTGTGTGTCGATCGAGACATGAGCTAATCACACCTATTTGTTTTTTTGAACCAGGCTGTAAACATTCTACAATTCATTGATCAGACGCTTTCATATAAAGCGATGAACATCAGAGAGTAAGTACAACACACGCGAGGATCTAGAGAGGAGGAAACAAAACATCAGAAAGTGACCAGATGTGCTGACAGGTAGTGACCAGAGGCAGAGCACTACATCAACAGCTGTTATGGAGAGATTTAATCAGCCTCAAAATCATCCTAAATATCCTCATCATCATGAATATCATTAAGGTCAGAGGAGTTCATGAGTTGGGTCTGTAGCTGCTGAGGACAGATTGAAATAGTGTTCTGTGTTTGTCAGGTGACGTAAACATGCATTGACTTGAAGAGAAGGTAAGTTCAAAAGCTGCGCGGCAGCTTCTTCTTTCCTCAGCTCTTTTTTACCTACAGGCCTCCGCGCCGGTCACGTGACTGAAAGCTATGAAATCTGTGGTCTGTAATCACCTATCAGAGTTCTGCAGGGCAGCCACGGACAGCTGTCGTTTGGGCAGCGCAGGCACAATCTGTCCATTGTGCCCGACAAGCAGCTGGCCTGGTGTTGGTATGCCGACACACGGGGAATCAATCACAGCCCCTCCTGAGTGGACCAGACCTGAGCAGAGAAACGAGCAGATCCATGACAGCTGATGCACAGCTCCTCAACATAATCCTTCTACAAGGATCTACTTTCACTTCAGCTGAGCTGACATGGTCACACAAAACACAACTCCTGTGAGTGATACATTAACAGTGTGGAGATGTGAAACTGTCCCAATTAATCCAAGCCTGTATAAATAATGGATGTGGTCATGCACTACTTTTTGTTGTCTGCCTTTTCTCAAGTTTCATGTTTGATTTTTTGACCTTATTTTGGAGTCAGGAGGTACAGGAGAGAAGCTTCTACAAAAATTATCAAACCTCAACAGAATAAAAATCTGTTACTGATCTCACATCGTGTTTCCTACATAGCCTGAATCTATTTGTGTTGGTAGCTGCCTGGATTTTTTAGAAGGACTTAAGAAGCTCAGAGAGCTCGTGGAACGTAGTGGACGTGCTGTTCACTCAGGTGAATTACATGAACCAGGTAACTTAAACAAGCAGGACTCTCATCACTACAGCCCGCTGTCTTCTCTGCAGGGAAACACAAACAAACATCCTGACTCCCCTGCACAGGCCACCACAGATAAATCCAAGGAGCTAACTAGCCAGGTACAGTATAGTTCTCACAGACTCAGATTAGCTGCTAATTGTTGCTAACATGTAAATAAAATGAACTCCTTATGTGACTGGTTGTTAAAAGTGGAGCTCAGACTTGTTGGACGGTCTGTTAGTCTGATAAAGCTCACAGAGAGACAGATTATTAGTCTGATATTTACATGAACAAATCTCCAAAAGACTCCAACAGCACAAACACGACCCAGAGGTTAAAGGTCAGGGACTTAATTAGCTGAGGAGACATCTAGCAGACAGCTTGCAACTTCCAACCTGTCACTCAAAGAGGCCACGCCCCCTAATTCTACATCACTTTAAGACTTAATATAATGTAAACGGGTGAGTTGTATAAACATTCAGCCTGTACAGTTGAAGAGAGAAATGAGCTCTAGAGACCCAAACTGTTTTTATACCAGACTGTAAACATGTTTATTTTAACATAGAGCTCTATGAGGACTGACTCACTGCAGGAGACAGACTCTAGTGGACACTGGAGGAACTGCAGCTGTAAAGTTGTACATTTTAACATGGAGCTCTATGGAGTCTGACTCACTGCAGGAGACAGACTCTAGTGGACACTGGAGGAACTGCAGTTATTTTTCACTTTTGCGTTGGCTTTGTTTCTCTGTCTCTTGGTTGCCTCTTGATTTAAACACGTTACATGGGATTCCTCATGAGTTGTTCACATTCATCGACGGCGCCATCACAGTAGGATCTGAGCATCGTGCCCATATGAACCCTGGATGACGACTGTTTTGTTCTCAGAGCCCGGCGAGCTGCCCACAAACACATTCTTATGTAATGACAGACATATTGCAAAGATGAAGGCCTTTATTTATCTAAAAAAAACACAGTTCATAACCAGGAACTCCACAGTTTGACCACAACCTCCCTCTGGAGTTGAACAGGGGTTTGTTTAGTGGTCTTCCTGCAGACCCACTTGGTCAGTCTGTGTCAGTATGTGTATTCAACCCTGAAGACATTTTAAACAACTCGGTAATAAAACACTTAGATCACCAGGAGAAGCTGCTCAGGATCTCGCCATTGTCTGTGGGTCCTTTTGGATGACTGCCGTGTACGCAGCGAACACACAGAGAATCAGAGCCAAATGTAAAAAAAAAAAAAGTAAAACCAGAGTGAGGATCATGGTTTCAAACATGCAGGACTGTGTGTGTCTTTGTGTGTGCAGCCTGCTGACCTCATGAGCAAGTCAAAACATGCATGGCAGCGCCCTCTACTGCTATGAATATGTAATTGTGTATAACAGAAATGGTCAAGTTGGTTAATACAGTAGGCTACAGCTGTAAAGAATAAAAAGGCGTTCTCATTAGATTAAAAAATCAAAAGCCTTAACCTGACACAAGGATATAAACACCGGACACTGTGAGGGGAAGTTCAGTTTAACTCTGTTGTTGAACATGCTGCACACACAGAGGCTGAAATGCACACACACGCAGAACCAGGATCCTATGGAGATAATGGATAATGGAGAGACACCTTGAACTGAACTGGTGACCGTCCGGTTCCCAACCCCAGCCCCTACAGACTGAGCTACTGCCGACAAGGTGAGGTTACCTCAGGCCATGTTTTGTTTTTGTGTCATTTCCTGTTTTATTTTGTTACTTATACCCTGTCTCTGCCCTACCTATGCCCTCTGATTTGATGGAAATACTGTAAAACGTCATACCTCACGAAAATGAGCCCAACTGTTTAATGATTACATCCTAACTTTTCAGGAATGCGTTCCTCTAGCAGACACCTTTTGACAACCTCTAGTTTGGTATTTATTCTGTTGTTGTGTTTCTTCAAGTGTGTGTGGTGCATGTGTGTGTAGGGGAGGGGAGGAGGTTAAAAGCAAGACAAACATCCATGACAATTTGGTAACTAGTGTTAAAGGGTGATACTAATGATATTGCAGCAGTGGGACAGTTTCTATTACACAACAAAACACGGAGGGTTTCAGTGGAGGGGGGAGGGGGTCAAAAGATGCTGTGAAACAGGTAAATCCTGTTCGCGGGCTTATAAACAGGAAGGTCACTTTTTTTAAAGGAATTTAAAAAATCCCCTATGAAAACGTCTGAACCTGGTTTCTAACCTGACAGTTTGAATAGTAAATATAACATTTTAGTTTAATTAAGGTAACTCAGTTTTCTTCAATAAACTTTATTTAAAATGTAGAAATGTACACCTTTGGTAAATAAACAGTGTAAGGATACAAGTTAAAGATAGAAGTACAAACATGTTCCTCAGACATAAATACAAAATAAAATAGGAATATATAGATAGTTACATTAAGAAAATAGTTTAAATACATACTTTAATTTAACAGCTCAGATTCACAGTTTGATTAACTTTTATGTTTTTGTCAGAAGTTATCATTTGATTTTTTTTGTAAGAACGTGGGCTTTTATTTTGGTAAATTTACATTTATGAATGTCAAACTTTGCTAGAAATATAAAAAGATTTAAAATAAAATATTAATTTCAACTTCACATTGATACTGAAATGGATTAGAGCCAGGCATAAGAATTTAATAATGAGAGGAGAGATATTTTTTTACATTAAGCACTTCCAGAAAAAAGTCGGAATGACAGGCAAGAAAGTTGAATTAAAATTTCAAAAATCGAGTCGAAATTTCACAAATTGGTATCTCAACTTAATTATTAATATTTTGACTTTTTTTTTCTCTAAATTTGAGCTTTTTTCTCAACATGTCGTATATATTCTCAAAATTTTATTTAAACTTTATCCTTGTCATTTGAAATATTTTCTATAGGCTATCTCGTAGTTCAGCTGTAATCTCAACAGTTCGACTTTTTCGACAACTTGACTTTTTTTTTGTATTTCTACTTTTATTCTTTAAATTGATATTTTAACTTTATTCTCGATATTTCAAATTGACATTTTGACTTTATTTACAAAATTTTGTTTTAACTTTAATTCCAACATGTCATATTTATTCTCGCAATGGTTTTAAAAAAATAGTGTTTTAACTTTAATCTCCACTTCTCCACTTTTTCCCCAATATTTGGACTTCATTCCCGACATTTCGACTTTTTTCTCGAAGTGCTAAAATGGAAACAAAAACAATCTTCCTCCCCTCATTATGTATTTCATTAGTATGTCCCTAATCCTCTCCCGTACTTCGTAATTCAAACGTAAACGGCCAAAAAGAAAGTTAAAATTACAAATAATGTTATCTAAAATAAATCTACACATGCATCACCACAGTTTATAAAACACTTTGGATCATACAGTGTGAACATGACTCTGTGTTTTCTCCACGGTGAACTCAGCCGACAGGGGGCGCTGGCGCTTCTCCTCCCGGCACGTCACGAGGGAGTCGGTGGAGGCTCCCGGTGGAAGCGCTGCCTGAACCACAGAACCACAACCGAGCGGACCTGACGGTAGCTACAGTTTATTATTCTTGTGTTTGTATGAATGTGTGATAGGAGCACAGCCCGGAGCTCTGTCAGAGTGCTGTTAGCTGTTAGCTGTTAGCTTATCCGCCTGTTTTCTGTTTAGTTTACGTTAGCGTGCTAACAGCTAAGTCAGGTAGCCTACAGGTTAGCTTTAGCACAGCTAGCAGCAGCTCCTCCTCCTGCTCAGTTGTTTATCAGACAGACACATTCATAACGTCTTAGTGTTATACGGTTGTTGTTGAAGCTGGCACTGTGTACAGGTCCTGTCAGGAGTGTGTTATTCCTGTTTGGAGAGCTAACGTCGGCTAACTGCTGTCTGAGGCGTTGACTGGAGTGAAGTAATGCTGCAGCTTAATGTCACCAGGTTCAGATTACCTTCATTAATCAACAATATGTGGGGTCATAACAGAGACCTGTGGAGTCTTTTACAGGGATGTTCCCCTATGTTAAAGGAGTATCAGACTGTGACAGTCATCTGTCATAAACAACATCCTCCTCTAAAGATGTAGAAGATGCTCAGATGCTTCAAACCCCTCACAGATGTTACCACTCAGAGAGGATCAAATACTGTGTGTGAGAAAGTTGTGGTGTGATTCATTGAGAGATGAAGTTACCAGAAACGTGTGTACTGTTGCATAAATAAGGAATTAATTAATTCAAGTTGTTCCAGTATTTCAACTTTGTGGAGCCACTTTGTCACAGGTGGGGTCTTAGTTGTAAAAACAAATGTCTATACTTGAAAAAATATCGATACCACTTTTTAAATCTACACAAACTCCATTATTTGAATGATTTATTACACAGAGAGGTCTTTGAATAACTACATCTATTTCATGATACAGGTGCGTCTGAGAGGAATTAATCCATCCATCACAAACACCTGCACACTGTCTAAATTGCACAAATACGTTGGCAACATTTTTGCATGGAAAATGACAGAATGCAATGTTTGCCTGCCATTTTTGATAATTGAAACAAGAAATCACCCACTATCGGATGCATAAAACATCTGTTTTTGTTGTCGATCCAGGTATGAATTAGACAGGCGCCGCTTGGGAAAATCAGGGTCGACACAGATACAGATGTTTTAAATAACACTTTAGCTGATTACCAATTCCGATGTTGGCTGTTGGGTGTCAGTCTCACACTATGCAACATTTTCTCTCATGCTTGACAATGAAAACAAGTCAGCGTTTGTCCAACAGGTCACTTCATCTGCCCAATAAAAAGTAAACTCTCTGAATCAGTAGTTAGGCGTAAGGGATGTCAGCATTAGATTGATTTGGCTCAGCAAATAAACATTGGCAAATAATGGTGAGAGAGCTGATATCGACATCATACTGATGATGAACTGAGTCATCGGTGCATCCCTGGTGTATAAATAATTTGATTTTCATTCCAAGTATCATATCAAAGTGTTCTATGACTACCGAAGTCTTGACCTTACATGGCAGCTTTAACAATGTAATGGAAATGTTTGAATAAAGAGCTGAACATCAGAGAGACGTTACTGCACTTTCCAGCAGCTTTCAACTTAGAAATTGTTCTCAGTTGTTATTGGATAAGAGGGTTTCTGATTCACCTAAAGTGTGAAGAAATGAGAAGCACACTGCGAGGCTCTGAAGATAAATGTAATGAAATGTGGAGACCCTTCAAATTATTAAAATTAATAAATAGTGAATCGCATCCAGTCTATTGTTTCCACTCCCAAACTCACCTGCTGCGCTGTCATTGGTTGGAGGAAACACACCAGCTCCCTGCCAAAAACGCCCCGAGTCAACCAAAACAAACCAAAACGAGAAAATCCAGTCAGAGGACAGGGTCTCTGCAGACACAGTCACACATGTACGTATGCCCAGAATTGAAGATAGAGCAGCTTTTGCTTTTGTCCATATTTATTTATTTGGGGAAAAAGCTACCATTAAAGACTTGAGCAATAATAACATGGAGCTTGAACCATTTTTAGTCAAGTATCGAACGTGTTGACAACATGACTGTTGTTGCTGATATGCTCCGAGACAGCTTTACATACCTGTTGAATGAGCACAGCCTGCACTGTGTTAGAGTTAAGGTCACTCACGGTCATTGTTGTTTTTCTCTTTTTGCACAACAAAACAGCTATCAGGATTCTGAAGAACTTAGACTCACATTGGCCTGTTGCTTAAGAAATGCTTGGGCTTGAAATAGAAAGGTCTATGTGAAGTGGTCTTCTGGGGGTTTATTTATAAGAGCGAAACGAAGGTTGGAGGTCAGTGAGACCGTGAGTCATTGAGACAGAATAAGCAGGGGTGTGTAGGGTTAGCTTAACTTTTTTTTTTAAAGTTGCAGACTTTTTCTGCATCTGTGAAGTAAATCTTAACGAGCTGTTTTTCATATACTTTTCTTATGAAGCTGGAAGCAGTTGTTGTGAATATATTGGCAATAAATACAGAGACATAGAGGGCTCACATAACCTCCAGAAAGTGTTCTGACAGAAAGCCCTATCTGTTGTGTTTCCTGATGCTTTAGCTCGGCATCATACTTTTCTTTTCAAGGTATGTTTTCATGAAGTAGACTAGTTATGCTTCGAGCAGCACACAGAGAATTCCTGACGCTTTTCCTCCGACCGTCCTCTGAGACGGTTTTGAGAGGTGCCTATTCAGACTGAATTCTTTTTTTGACATGAAGTTTCCACCACACCGGCTGCTGAAATGATGTTAAAGTGCAAGCTGCCGTTCAGCTAAGAGCTGCAGAGCTTTTCACAGAGGAGGTCCTTTGGTGTGCATCATTTCCATCAAATGGTTTTTGAATTTGCACATCAATCAAAAAATGCTAACTCAACTTCAAATATAGGTTAACCTCCTGAGACACAGCAATCCATGTTTGTCCTATGTGGGCGACATAAGTCTCCAAATGATTTTCCTTAAACCATTCAAACTATCAAACTAAAACCTGCCTTGACATGTCTGTGTACATTCATACCGGTGTCCCAGTCTGTGAATTCACATTGTGACTTTGCAGGAGCACAGCACACACATTAGTCAGACATGCACACACACACAGTGCTGTGCTTCCCCGCTGGCGCAGCTGAGGGGTAGCAGAGGGTACAGGGTCACTTCTTCCCCCCATTATATCTCAGCGACTTTCTGATTGAGGGCGAAACGTCACAGGGGCGTGAATATCGCGGCTTGAAACAGTAGTCTGAATAGGGCTATTATTTTTTGAGGTGACCTAACAACAGGCTGAGAGCTGCGCAACACCTGCCTGTCAATCAGGTCAGCTACACGCCTTATTGTGAATAACTCTTATCCTTCATCAAATCAAACCCCCCCAATCAATGCTATGCGTAATCCAATGGAATGATAACATCCACAAAAGAGTGGAGAACAACATACTGACGAACAGAAAACATAATGCAGACATTTAATTACGTGCACGGAGATCGTAGTGGTCGCGTGCAGACACTTTAGCCGGTCACTATATAAACATCATTCTCTTTTCATTGGCTGAAATTGAAATCTCCGGAGAATATCCTGCTGCATTCTCACATCAGCTCCTCCGGATTATCTGCAGAAAAAAATAGTAGGGGTCTGGCAGGATAAACTCCGGGTAATATCGCAGTAAAAAATTCGGCTGTTGCGTTCACACATACAGCTCCTCCTGGAAATCTCCGGAGTTTTCCAGGAGATTTCCATATGTGTGAAAAGGGTTCATGTGACTTCCTGTGCATCTGCAGCCAGCCTCTAGTGGACACTCGAGGAACTGCAGGATTTTACACTTCAGCATTGGATTCATCTATCAACGCTTGAGGTTGCCGCTTGGTCTCAGCTCTCTTTTCAATAGACTGGGAAACACTTGCTTTATAACACTTACCTAAAACAAGTTTACTATAGTTCAAGTGATAGTGTATTTTTTTTATTGACAGTTTGTGTCCCAAAAGACTGCAGATTTATTTATATGATTCTATATTTATAGAGTACAGAGAGGAGAGTGAACAGAAAGAAAGGGGAGTGGTAGGTGTAGTAGGTCTAATCACTCCTTAAAATACTCCTGGTGCAGATAAGGCCGGGGCTTTTGAGCCTGTCAGCAGCAGCAGCAGAGTAACTCTTACCCCGAGAGGACAAATAGTTCCCCTTTGTGTGTTCCTCGATTGCCCCTCCTAGTTTGCCCCACTGCCTCCCCTAAGCAGAGTGTTTCTCCTCTCATTGTTCATCGCAGGTTTCGATGGTGTTGGCTTGATGGGATCCAAGCGGGCGACAAAGTGATGGTCTAAGGACTGGAGGTCGCAGAGGTGCTTGCGCGTGGAATGTTGCGCTGGTCGGTGCACCTAGAAGGAGGGCCGCGGAGAGTCAACCATGCTGCTGTGGCGGTGGGACACAAGGTGTACTCCTTTGGGGGCTACTGCTCCGGGGAGGACTACGAGACGCTGCGACAGATTGATGTGCATGTCTTCAACACAGGTGGGTGCTGGATATATGTAAGTGTGGAAAGATTTTGTTTTTGCACAAGAAATTCTACTGTTTTCAGCTCTTTCTGATATTGCTTGCAACTGTTATCAGGATTTTTCATTTTTTATGACCTGAAAACACCCACAGTAAATAAAAAAATACACTAAGATAAAGTTCAAGTCTCAGGAGGACTCTGACTTGACCGTGAAAGGTCTCAAATTTACATCAGTACTGCAGCTGTGGTTTATATATTTATGTAAAGTGATTCTAAACTTTGATGTTGTAAAGAATTCATAAATTTGCTTTTCAAATGAAGGAGGGATGAGGTGAACAGTTATTTGAGAGGTTGTTGCACCTTCACTTTAACAGTTTCTCATCACAGCTGGCTTCGACTTTCTGTTGGTGGTTTGTGATATTTTCTCACTGTCACAAACACAGCTGTCTTCTTTACATTCTCTGCTGTAACTTTTATAAAACTGTAACCTATTTAAATGATTGTTTTTCCTCCGTGTTGGCAGCCACCTGCTTTATGGTTTTATGACTTCCTAAAGTATCTCGAGCCTGCCTGCTGTTTCTTAACCATGAGGAGATCTTTGGTATCCAAACCTTGATAAAGCTGCCTCTCTGACTGATTGTGATGGAAATTCATAAACACCTCTAACCATTGTTTCACTGACTTCATCACTTTCTTTGTGCTTCCTCTCTTTGATGTCTTATTTTATAGCTCAGTCTGCTGTCTCTTAGGGTGCACTCACACTCGCCCCAGTTGTCCCGAACTGTGCTGAGGCCCCTCCCCTCCTCATTCCCCCGCTGGCCTGCGGTCACTCTGCTCCTGGACTAACCAGGCCTGAGCACGGTTACCTCTTGTATATAACGTCTTGATACAACACATGCACAGCTTTACGTGATCCTGAAGCAGGCTTAGTTTACAAGACAGACGGACTCAAAAAAATGAAGGAATGCATCGGTCGAGTCTGCGTCTAAACACTGTAGAACAACACAGAGAACATGACAGCTACTTTATTGACTTTGTGTCTTATTTTTAGTCATTTTAGTCAGATACAGCCAGAACACTCCAGGATTTCTCCATAATGAAGGCGGTGATCGATTATACTTCATGTCCATGTTGTGTTCATGTGCTTCTGCTCCTGCATGATAGGGTCAAAGAAGGATACCGTTCTTGATCATGGATCGGAGCACTCACACCAGTCCAATGAACTGGACTTTAGGGGTGAAGCGTGCTTCAGGATGGTACAGATTGCCTAGTTTGAGTGCGCCCTCCTTTGATTCTTTTCTCAGATTTTCTGCTTTTTCTTTACTCTTCTACATTCTGAAACACTTCACTTCTTCACGATTTGATTTGATTTTTTTTTTTTTTTTTTACAGGGACATTGCATATTAATAAACATTTCTGTAAATATGCCAGAGTTAGCCAAAAGGCTAATTTACCTCTGTTGTCACTGGCCAGATTTTATAAAAGGCTCCCTAAAAAAACAGATTCAGACATCGCTAAAAGCTACAAATAGAAATATCACGACAGTCATGAGGCAGACAGGCTACATATAAAGCAGCATTAAGCAGACATAAAAATGTACAAAACTGAACAGGTGTTAGTAAAAACACGTATCCAATAACCTACTAAAGTCAGTGTTTCCACTAGGTTTACAGTTTTTGGGGGGGGGTACACACGCCGACACACGCTGACACAAACGCTTGGAATATTGATGTTCATGCGTTACTTTTAATGACAGCTGTCGTGTTCTAAATTGTTCTAAAATGTTTTATTTTTTTTAACTTGACCTTCGGGGGGGGGGGGGGCTGTCCTAATATAATGGTAGGGGAAACACTGAAAGTAAATGTAATGTGCACACACATTTTCAGCCTTCATAATTAGTTTATTTATGTTTTATTCAGCCGTTATTTTAAACAGGAATATATACAAAATCTCTCAAAGTATTTCTAGTTTCGCAAAAGAGGAAACAACAGACTTTAACCAGCAGAAATTAAACCGGGCACTGAATGAGCAGTGTTTACTTCATGCAAATAATCCATAATCTTGTTTTATAATCGTCCATGCTGATAAAATAATCCCGTTAAAGGTTAATCTGCAGCTCGTGCACGAGAGCAGGGAGCTCATTTGAGCTTCATTGAGTAAAACGTGACCTTAGAAAACCTGAAAGTTGGATTCCGTCCTGATGGTCTTTGACATGTTAGAGCTTGTTAAACTATAAAGGAGGTTAAACAAACTGCAGGTGTGCCAGGCTGCTTTAGGACCTTAGCCTGATGTCACTACTTATCTTTATTTTCACTCTAAAATGAATGTATTGTAAATGTTACTCTTAAAGGCGCACTCACACTAGGCCCAGTTGTCCCGTACCGTGCCGAAATTTTGGAATAAACGGCGACATCACATGACAGCCTAGCAGACAGAACAGATGTCTCTTTTGTGTCATATTTTATCAAGCGACGCCGGGGTATAAATCACCCGTCCGGCATAAGCAAACAGATTAGAAACATGTCCGGACAGCTAACGATGCTTAACGTTAGTAGTGATGTATTTATAGACAACAAATCAACAGTGTTACATGTAACGTTTACTACTAAAACACATTCTGTATCAATGCTTGATAATCGAACATTCCAGGGTGGGAAAGTAAACACAACTTACGGTGTTTTGCTGCCATCCTGACACACAGCTCCCGGGTGTTTTCACTCCAAATGTCTGTTCATTGCTGTCGTACTCGTGTGGTACGCCAGCTGAATTTAATGACCGTGTGCTATGAGGCTATGAGTTGCTCCCCGGTGCTCGCGCTGCTGTTATTGCATGCCGCCGCTGTTGTTGTTGTTGTTGTTGTGTGAATTCTTCTTCTTCCGTTTTAGCGTCTATAGCGATTGGCGACTAGCTTTCTGGTGCATTACTGCCACCACTGGACTGGAGTGTGGGACAATGTAGTTGTTTGGGACGACGTGTCGTCCCAACTCTACTGTCAACGTTATCGTGCTTCTGCTCGTGCATGAACTGTACCATGCCAAAGCACACCTCTTCGAAGCATGCCAGGGCCAAGGCCGCTTTATCTTTTCAAACCTATCTTGAACTTGCCTCTTGAAAAGTGAAGTTAAAATTAGAGATGGGATGGATCCGATCTAATATCGGTATCAGGTCCGATATTGACGTAATGTACATATCGGTATGATGGCGCAGATCCATGTCACAGATCAACAAAGATCGTTGGGCACTCTGGCTTTGAGTCAAACATTCAAACTGAACTGTGAGAAGTGTCCACAAATTGTCTCTGTGATGACGTTCAGACGAGATGGAACCAATCCTTCTATATGATCAAAAGTACATTTCTTCACTGGCCGCTGGTGGCCGAGTGGTTAGTTTGTGCGCCCCATGTACAGAGGCTTCAGTCCTAAAGCGGGCAGTCCGGGTCAGAATCTGACCCGTGGCTCCTTTGATGCATGTCGTTACCATCACTGTAAATAATCCCCCCTCTCTCTCTGATTTCACCTTCTATCCACCGTCCTGTCCCTCTACAAAGGCAACAAATAAATAAATCTTTTAAAAATAACAATAACAAAACATTCTCAATTGGATTGTGTTTCAGTGTCTTTGCGCTGGATGAAGTTGCCTCCAGTGAGGATGGGGGTAAATGAACGTGCCCGTGAAGTGCCGTATATGCGTTACGGCCACACAGCTGTGCTGCTGGATGATATAATCTACCTCTGGGGTGGTCGTAACGACACAGAAGGGGCCTGCAATGTGCTCTACGCCTTTGATATCAGTAAGTAAAAACTGCATCTAACTCCCGCTAACCTTAACATCATAGTTTCAGTCTATTTTGTTTGAGATGCACCTGGAGGATACATTAGTTTGTCTGTCAGGGAGTCTTAACACCTGATTTTATGTGAGATGGTTTTCTGCACATGTCTCGAGTGTGAGGTCGACACCGACAGGTTCGGGCGCTCAAGAGTTAATATAAACCTTCCTGCTTCATAGACACCCACAGATGGTTCACACCGAAGATTTCGGGGACACTTCCGGGTGCGAGGGACGGACACTCTGCCTGCATCCTGGGCAAAGCGATGTATATATTTGGAGGATACGAGCAGCTGGTGAGTTTTTATCACTCAACACTTTGAGGCCAGCTCACTGAAACATTGGAACGTGATTGAATTAATCTCCTCTGCTGTTTTGTAGGCCGACTGCTTCTCCAATGACATCCACAAGCTGGACACCAACACCATGGTTTGGTCATTAATTAATGCCAGGGTGAGTTTAACCGGCAGCTGTTTTTAAGTTCATCCTGTACAAAGAATCCTCGTAACGCGTTTAGTATAAATGTTTAAATAAAGATGGACACAAAGAACTCTGACAAATAAACTCAAGCTGTTTTCACATCTACACTCCTGAAAATATCTAGATAATTTCAGTAGGACTGCTTCGGATATTCTCCTGATCTTGTTGCTCACATATGCATCTCAAAGCGGGAGACTATCCCAGTTAGACGGGAGGGGGGGCGGGGGGTCTCCTGAGGCAAGACGACGTAAAATAGAACGATGTTGAAGTGATGGACGAAGGTTGCTTCATCACATAGGATGCTATAATGAGAAAAGGGCTTGTGTGGAGCAAGATGGAGGGCATCTCGCTCCATGTTCTATTGTTTACAGTGAGAAGGCAGACTCAGAGGGCAGAACAAACACCTAGCTGTGGGAGTGTCACCCACCTGGGTTACTGCCCTTTGTGATGTCATGAAGGGAAAATCTCCAAACGGCCTGTTTGAGCACACATTTTCTGAAAAGTGGAGCAGGCAAAAGACGGAGAGGATGGACTTTTCTCATCATTGGAGGGTTTGTAGACAAACTAGAGACACATATTAGAGATAGAGGAACATGGTGAAGTGGTTTTAGCATCATATGTGACCTTTAATGAAAAATAAAAAGTATCAAAGCGTAAAAAAAATTTCAGATCTGCCATATTTTCAACCCAAATCACTGTGAGAGAAAGAGAGAGAGTTTCAATACTGAAATGTTGCCAATGTATTTATGCAAACAAGACAGGGATCAGAAGTTTACCTGCATGTCTTGGTCACTAAAATCAAGAAATAACCAAATATTAGGAGCCTGTGACTTTGGTATGAAAACATGTGTTGATATCCTTAACTTTTTACTAGAATAATATTGAAGTTTGAAATTCTTGCATTGTAAAAGCCATACTGGCAACAAGCTCGGTTACAATGTTTGAAATCAACAACCTGTCAGTCTTTGCTCTGGTTGGCTGAGCTGCTTCCTAAGCACCGGGTTGGTCGTGTTGGCTGGATACAGAAAGCAGAGCAATGTAATGCAGCTCGCTGGGAGGTCGCCAAATACAAACAGACTCACTGAGGATTATATACCCTCCCCTTTTGGGAGATGCCATGTGTGTTTGAATGAAGCCAACCTGCTCATGTGATAAATTCTTGTTAAGTATATTTTCGACAGAGGCAGCAGTCTCTCTCCCTCGGGCAACAAGGGGGGCGGGGGAAAGGGGGGCTAAGTTTACACTACCTGGTTTTACTTCTGGACTCGAACAATTCGTCGTCGAAGGGATTACAGTGTGGTGCTTATAGATTTAGTCGAGTATGTGACTGAACAATACATTTGTTTCTACATGTTCTCTGACTGGTAATCCTTCATGAAAACAAAAACCACCTGCTCTACTTTTACTTTTCAAAGTACATGCTCTCAAATATTATGATCAAGTCGAACTTTAAAAGAGCACAGATGATCTACAGACATATTCAGAGGTTCATCTAAAGGTCTTCATTTCTACAACAGGCAGCTTAATTTAAAGGCAGGGTTGGTAATTTTCCAAAACTAGCATGATTTTGAAAGTAGCATTCCCTCAATGCTCCGTCTACACTCCCCCCCTCCCCTCTGTGCTCCCTCTAAAGCCACGCCCCCTCACTTACATGCGCCATTGCTCCAGAATTGGACCTCAGCTCATCTCTTACATTGTGTAGAAACTACATCGTCTCGTGTCTCATTCAGCAGTAAGTAAACTCACATTATAAACTCTGTCATCGGTGACGCACTTTGAGTGTGAGCTAGAGTACACAAGAGGTAGAGAACGAGCAGGGAGACAGGGAGGCGCCTGATTGGTTCATCAGATTGGTATCTCGTATCAGACATTGGTCGAAGTTTTTACAGGATTACAACTGCTACAGATGATGGATTTTCTTTGTTCCTTTCTCAGAGAACATGAGTTATTAATTTCTGTCAGGACCTAAAGATAATTTCAACCAAAAACTGAAAAAGTGGATCTGGAGGAAATTACCAACCCTGCTTTTAAATCTGATTGTTCCCTCATAAGTCTGTTCATTGTACTGTACATGATGTTTCATAGGCCTTACATGGTTCTACTTCAGAGCACCGTTGCAGTGGATGACTTAGTCCACTAGATGGCACTGTTTACATAAAGTTGCTGGTACTGAAGTCTCATCTTTTCCTGCATCAAGATCAAGTTAAATTGGCCACATTGAGATTTCAGAGATGCTGAGGAGTTAGACCTCCTTTCTCTCTGTGAAATCTACTTGATGATGAGAGGAAGCAACTTGACGCCTGTATGTTTCATCCCTCTGCTGGGTGAAAAAAAACATCATCGACTGGTCTTCTTCCAGGGTAATCCTGCACGCTGGAGAGACTTCCACTCGGCCACCATCATCGGGACGAAGATGTTTGTGTTTGGAGGGCGAGCAGACCGCTTTGGCCCCTTCCACTCCAACAACGAGATCTACTGCAACAAGATCAAAGTGTTCGACACGGAGACCAACTGCTGGCTGAGCACGCCGTCAGCACAGCCGCTGCCCGAGGGACGCAGGAGCCATTCAGCCTGTAAGACACAAACACAAGCGATCAGATGTTATGAACAGTTTGACTAAATCATCTGAAATATTCTTGAATAAGATCATTCAACCTGTACTTTTGATGAAGATGCAGCTTAAGATCAATGCACATAGAGAGAGAGAGAGAGAGAGATTTGGTACATGGGGCATGCACACTAACCACTAGGCTACCTGCGCCTTTTTATGCCTTTCTTAAAGGTTAGGACAGCAGCTTGAGAAACCAAGAGAGAGAGAGAGATATGACATAGAGGAAAGCAGCCACAGGTCGGACTAGAACCCGGGCTGCTCGCTTTGAGTACTATAGCCTCCGTACATGGCACGCGCAGACAATCAAGCCATCATTATTTGTGTAGAGCCAATTCATCACAAGTGTTATCTCGAGACGCTTTACAAAAGAGTGTATGGGATAATATGCAGGAAGGATTTCTCCTTTGTGTTCCTCATGTTACTGTTGTCAACACTTTCTCACCGCTGAGGTGGAGGTCGGAGCAGGTTGTGCATGAATGAGGACGGCGGTGGTTGTGGGGATGACTCAGTCTAAAGGTGGTGGCTGGGCGTCAGTGACATCAGATGGTAGTAGTGCCAGATTATACTAACCACTGGACTACCAGCGCCTCGAAAATAAGATTATTATAATTATTATTTCCAGAGGAACGTCGTCTCTGTTTCATTCTCAAGCTTCGTTTGTTTTAATTGTTTGTTTTGTGGAAGTATAAACAGTATTTTACATTTAATGTGAACAAGATTTCATTTTCTGCCAAATCTGGCTAATTTAAGTGGTTTATGATGTTTAATTTTCTGTGCTGCAGAGTTTATGAATCTGCACGATGGACCATAAAAACACTTGCTTTTGTTTCCATTCTGTGTTTAGTTTCCTACAACGGGGAGCTGTACATATTTGGAGGATATAACGCCCGTCTGGACATGCACTTCAACGACCTGTGGAAGTTCAACCCAGGTAAAACGTGAATAATCGTTATGATACTTTAACTGTGCAGAGGTGACGACGTGTCTTTGCAGGCGTACACGTTTTGTTTTTGATCTTACCTGCTGACAGAAAGCAGCGCTGGCTGTTTGCTCATGTTGACCCACTTACCTGCTCGCTCGTGTGCTCAGTCATTCAGACGGTCTTCTGTACCCAGTGAGAAAAACACACTCTCAGACTTTGTGCCACAAACACACACAGACAGTATTCAATATCTGCAGCTTTAATCTGCTCATATTAATGTTGGCAAATTGATTCTCAGGTCAGTTTAAGTGCTTTTCTTAAAGGCACAGTATGTAATTACCACCACCAGGGGGCACTCAATCAAAACAACAACAAACAAAAAAAACCGTTAAAAACGAGTACATGAATGCCTGCTCAATCGGAACAATTGGGAGGGTGGGTAGATACTTTTGATAAATTCATGTATGGAGCATCAACTTTTTGCTTAAATATAACTCGTAACAGAGAACTTACACACATCGTCTTCCTAGCATCCATTACAACAGTCAGACTTTCTGAACTGAACGTGAACACACTGAAGTCGGAAGATCACCTTCCCAACTCGGACACTGGGACCATCAGAGGAGTATATGAATGCAGAAACAAAAAGAGAGCGGCCTGCATAAGGAGGAGAGTCTCCGGCTGAGCATTTAAACAAAGTCGTTCCATAAGGTCCCCAAATTTTAAAAACATTTGATGCTCATGTGTGTCACTTTCTATTTTTATTTTGGAGAAATCTGGATCAAGAAATTCATTCAGGATTAGTAAAGTTCTGTGTTATGTTACAGCAGACAAAATAGCACTTTGGATCCTCACTTTTCCAGCTACAGAGTTTTAACCTCGAGAACCTGATGTCTGATTTTAACCATTTGAACCTGAGCTTTGTTGTCCACTAGAGGGCAGGCAGCACCTTAATCACAGCCCTTATTAATCCAACAAAGCCTGAATGGCCTGTTGCCATAGAGATGCCATGATGCTGTCGACTGAGAGCGTGTGAGACAACACTTTTCATCCTTATATGGAACAGCTGAGAGAGCTTCAACATCGTCACTCTTTGTGCTCTTCAGCAGAGCGGCAGAGATTTATTTCTATTCCTGACATGAGATGTTTTGTGTTCAAATGAAGGTTGAGTTTTGTCTTTGTGTGTCCTGGGCCTTTTGTTTGTGGTTAAAGAAAGCATGAGGCTGAATAAACTGAAGGTTTACACAACTTTAAGTCAGTGTTTGAATACCTGTATTCCAAAGGGGTTGTTGTTCTAAAGGTGAGCTGTTAAAGAGAGGATGAAACCTGCAGCTTTCATGTCTTATTCTGTCTTCTTGTTCCATCATCTCAACCTCGTTGTGTTCTTGTGTTCACTTCACAGAAGCCTTCTCCTGGAATAAAGTAGAACCAAAGGGGAAAGGTCCGTGTCCTAGGAGACGGCAGTGCTGTTGTATGGTTGGAGATCGAATCATCCTCTTTGGAGGAACGAGGTAAGACGTTAAATTTAACGCTTGTACTGTCGTGTTTCTGTCCGCTGTAGAGCCAATAAAATGTTCTATTTCTTGTTTTTTATGTTTTACAACAAAAATAATCGATAGAGCTGCAAATGTAGCTGCTAAACAGTCAAGTTGGTGCCCACTGCTTTCCCAAAAATCATTCTCATCTTATTTTCACCCTTATAACAGATCGGCAGTACGGTCATTGCACATCCTTTTTTTTTTTAAAGATTTATTTTTGGGCTTTTTTGGGCTTTTTTGTGCCTTTTAATGGAGAGATAGGACGATGGAAGCGGGCAAGAGAAGTGGTTCAGATAGAAGTGATTGTACCCGACCTAAAAAGCCTCTGCATGTTTCTAATAAGCTCCACGAGCAGAAACGTGCTCAAACTAGGATCAATATTGGAGATGCTTTTGAAAAATGGAGAGAGGTTAGAACACAGAAAGGTTTACAGACTGATGCAGAGCTGGATAAACACTGAAGCTTCAGTGTCCACCACATGGCAACCTGTGTGAGCATCTACTCTAGAGAGGAGGGGGTGGGGGGGAGACAGCTCTCTGCAATGTTATGAATCTGGACTGCAGTACCCATCTTAAACACTAGGCGTCAGAGTTACATACTGCTCCTCTACATTACAGACCTCTCTAACTGAAAAACAGGAAACAGGTTGAATCATAAGAAAAGGCTTCTCTCCTCTACAACCTAAACTGACTGCTCAAAGAAATTTGAATAATACAATATTAACAGTCAGTCTGACAATGAACACAATCTCAGTGTTGCAGCTTCCGCAGCTCCCTTCAGCCTTGGTCCAATAAATGGCGGGTACCTGCAGCGTAGCAGAAAAAAACAAACAGACACAAATAAGGAAATGGCACAAATACAAATAAACACACAATACAATACACACTTATGACTCACAGTCATAACACCATGCAAACACTCAGTTTAACACACAGCCTAAAAAACAGATTATTTTTCTGAGATCATTTTTGGGGGGGGGGGGGGGGGTTATGATTTGGATTAGCAGCCACATATCCTCATGTTGAATTGTTCTTAGTGGTTAATTTTGTTTCCCTCAGAGGAGTGTAAGCTGACATCATACTGTGTCACTGTGTGCCAGCTGAGACTTTGTCTTCCTACAGAATTAAGCGCTGGATGTGGCTTTGTATTCTTAATTTAGTGCTGCCTGCTCTCAGCCTTTTGGTTCTGTTACAGAGAATATCAAAAATATCCTAAAGTCAGACGTGTGGATGCACTCACGGGACTACCTCATGATGAGAATAAGGAACTGCTCGATTAACACCTCACTGTACATTTTACTTAGAAAGAAACTTTCCCCATGGCACGTCTTTCCTCCTGGATGAAATTTTGGTTTGCAACATAAACAAACAATCATATCAGCAAAAGTTTTCTGGAGATGTGAAACAAACACGTACCCAGAACTTCCACCAGATACGTGTGCATTGCATGTCTGCACTGCTCCATGCACCCTCGTACGTCAACACCCACTGGCTGCACAGCAAGGAGCAGCACAGCCAGCTGGTATTTATAGATTACACTCGGGGACAGTGCAAGATAATCCAAAGTATGTGGTATAAACAAGTATAAAGACATCAACAAACACATGAGGTCATTGTTCTGAATCGTCAAAACGGAGTGTTTTATTTTGAAAATTAACCAGATGTGCTCTGTGGTGAATTGATGCTCCGGCATCCTGCAGATAAGAATTCCTTGCGTATCTGCTGCGAAGGACTCCGGACTGAGCGCAGCGGAGCCAGTTGACGCACACACATTGACTCAAGTACTCAGGTGGACCGAACATGCTTCTGGTGGAATTGAGTGGTTGAACTCTTCCTCTCCCTTTAAATAGTTTGACATCATCTTTATGAGGCTCAAACAGCTTTCATTGTTTTTTTGTTTTTTGATCAGTTTGTTGGGAAGATAACTTTCCTCTCGTTATAATTTGCCAGTTGGAGTCACTGGCTCATGCAGACCGCAGCCTGTGATGAGTCTCCTGTTGGCTGCAGACAGTAGTGATGGCGGGGGGATCGTAGCTGGTAAGGTGCCTCTTGGCTGGTGACGGGCCGGTGATAGGCCAGTAGCCAGAGGACTAATGAGGTAGCTAACGACCTAAGCATGGTCCAGAGTGGTCCGGGAGCTGGGTTACTGTTATCAACAAGGCTGGGTGCTATCAGGCGAACCCCCTATCCCCCTATCAGGCGAACCCCACTGTGATCACCTGATAGTGGGGATCGGGAGGCTGTGGATAAGAGTCCTCTCAGCTCCACCACGTCTGCTGAAGACCTCTCTCTGCTGCTGCTGGATTCATTTTCACTGCTCCAGCGGTCACAACATCACAGGGATCAACACACCCTAATACACAACCATGCTCCTAATTTCACCCAGCTCACAGCAGCTCCATTAGTGCTTCTTAAATCATTATTATTAAACTCCAAAATGTGTCGTAATGCTTCACTTTCTGTCTCAGTTTCAGACACATATCTCCTCACCAACACATGACACATTGCTTTCACTCGTCCACCTTGGTACCCTGAGTATGATTAAAGATGCATCATTAAAAATCACCTGAAGCCTTTTCCTTTTGGCTTTACTGTAATCGACCGGAAGGAAGTTCTTAAAAACTCCTCTGTGCATATACGATACGTCCATGTCAGCATCTTTGATCGTGTGTACAGTTTCTGAAACTGTCATCGTCGTCACTTAAAAGATTCCTGATTATGTGACCTGAATATTTTATTTAATTCACTCAAACATGCTTGATCTGAAATAAGGAACGAAGGAAATATGTGTTGATAATGAGGAAAGAAGTTTAGTGATGTAAAAGTCTGTTTTCCTGTTTTGTCTGAAGAATATGTAGTGTGTGTGTTTGACACAGCCAGGACAAGAAGGTGAGATTTGAGATACCTGTATTTCTTTACCTCAGTGAAGACGGGCTGAGCTGCAATAAAAGGAGGACACAGAAGTTTTTGGAGTTCTCTCCTGGAGTATTCTTGATACGATTTGTTGAGGATTCAGCACCCACACACACACGACTGAGTGTGAGTGTGTTTTTTGATGTACTGATTATGTTTCTTATATCAGTTTTCTGGATGCGCCACATTCTCTGGTAGTTTGTGAACAGGAAACCATGGCGACTGAAACAGGATGTAGGAGTCTGAGCTGATAAGTACTGAGCAGCAGTCGATGATGCCGGCTTGTAGCGTTCTTCCTTCTGCAGAATTTTGAAAGTATCGGCGATACCGGAAATGTTGTTAATGCAGGACAATGCTACCCAGCGGCCCAATCACAGAGCATCGTATCAATGTGTTGTAACATTGTTGAGGCTACAAAAGTTGGCTTTGTGTATGTATAACACAACGCAAACCTACAGCGTAGCAAACTAGTTTAGACCTAGAGATCTCATTTCAAGACCAAAAACTAGCTTCACCTGTTGGCAGATATTTCTACTAATTATAAACAATTCAGGCTTTTTATTTTTGGATGTTTCATATCTCGAAGTAAGACGTTTATCTGGACTTGTCGGGTGAAATTTGCCTGCTTGGATTTGAGATTTTGCCGTCTAAAGCATGACTTTCATACAAAAGTAAAAGAACGTTAATGTGTCTAAAGTCAGAGAAGCGAGCTCCTGATATGTACCTGTGGAAGAAGAAATAAAGTTTATGATGGATGAAGAGCTTTAGAAAATGCTTATGTTTCAAGTCGGTTATGCATTGTTTGGTTTCTCGCCAGGATTAGTCCAGGATGGTTTTAAGGAGTCATGATTTCCTGTTGTGAGCAGCAGATAGGGCCGGGTGTTGGAGGGGAGGGTCACAGAGGCGGCTGAGGTGATGGAGCGAGCTGGAGGGAGCCTAGGAAGAAATCAAACACCACAAAGTGTCTCGCACATCCTGTTTAAAGGCTGCAGGGCAGATTTAGGTTTTTATCTTCTACAGGAAGCTGCAGACAATTCAACTTGTCTGCATTATTAAAGTTTACACTTAGTCATGAACGCACCAGGATGGAGCAACTGAGTCCTCTATACGATGCTATAATGAGAATATTTGCCTTTATATTGATGCTACGTGTAGTTCAACAGAATCACAATCTGAACTAAAGAGCAGAGAAAAACATACTGACGAAAAAAACATGAGCAGGTCTCAGTAAGCTGTTTTATTACATGCATCGATTGAAGTGGTTGCCTACTTACAGTCAATGCACTGACTCCAGTCACAGGATATAAATGTCACTCTCCCCCCCTATTGGCTCGAGGTGAATTCTCCTGATTATATCCTGCAGCGTTCTCACATCAGCTCACTCTAGCCTGCTGCGGAGAAAATACAAGTGGTCTGGCAGGAGAAACTCAGAGTGAAGTCTGAGTGAATAAAGTGTCTGTTTGCTTTCACACATGAAGCTCCTCCTGGAGATATCAGGAGTTTTTCAGGAGTTTCCTGCAAATGTGAACGCCCTTATAGTTTTTTCATTAAGTTCATTAATGTCCGGGTTATTGTTGGTGGTCTTTTTAAACTGGCCTATACACATCACAGATCTGCATCAGGCCTGGTTTTTACTTGACTTGATCACCCCGAGCTGCTGATTTTGCAGTTCGGCGATCGTCTAGTCGTCCTAACTCTGCAAAGAAGATGTTTCCTGTTACTGTACAAAGGAGAGCATGATCCTTAACGATCTCTGAGCACGTCGGCCACACACACTCTCTCCAGCGTCGCACGTTTGTTGTTTACACGAGCACACTTAAGCCTCTTACACACAGGAACTCCCATAAGCACGTGCTCACACACATACACATGCTAAGACACACAAACAAACTCTTGAGCAGACTTACCACGCTCGGTTGTTTGCTTTCTCTCCTCTTTAATGAGGAAGTTTTTCTATTAAGGTGTTTGGAGTTAAAGTTCTGTCATGATGTTAGACTGAGCAAAGACACTCTCTATAATCTGGTGTGAACAATTATTTTAAAGGCCGTCACTTGTGTTTATTTTCACTTGACCTGACAACACGAGGGCAGCTAACAGGGCTACAAACTTATTGGTGTCCGTCTTCACGCGTTGATAAATGCTCACACGGGCCGTCGTGAATTATTTTCTTGGACGCTTTGCTTGTGTTTTTTTAGGGGCTCCTCATTTTGTTTTGTGTGCCGAGGAAATTGTGTTCAGATTTATGGACGGCGTGTTGTTTTCCTTGCGAGTTGTCCTCTCGTATTGATCCGAAACAGAACCCCTCTGTTCATACTTGTTGCTAGTTTATGATATTTATTTTAGCTGCAGGAATTTGTTGAAGAATAATTTACGACTCTACTGGAGAACAATAAAAACCTTTAAGTCTGCGAGGCTGCGCTCTGGACTGGACAGAGTGTTAGCAGATTTATAAAACAAACATCTTCAGCATGTTAGAGACTCTTTCTTATTTTTCAGTGTCGGACTATGTTGTGTGTGTGTGTGTGTGTAAACGGTGGGCTGGGCAGTAGTGGCAGTGACTGTTGAGTGCCACTTACGTCAGTGTAAACAGGCCTGCTGAGCTGCAGAGAGGCGCGAAATTCTGCCTCGTCTCTGATTTATGACCTCGGGGAGCGTCCTTTCTCACAGAGTGCAATTTGATCCACCCGGGTCAGAGTCTCTGCTACACTCATTTACTGAGACCTGCTCGCTGCCCCACGAAGGACGGGCCGCGCATGACTGACTCCACCTGCACTGACCTTCACCTATGCTCACCAGCAACAAACAGCAGACCCTAAGACACCCTGTGTGTGTGTGTTTTTTGAAGCTTTCTGAGTTGATGCACTCTTCTGAATTTGAGTTGCACATGAAGACTTTAGCCACAAAGATTACGCATCTCCTGCCGAGGCTGTAGTCATCGTTGGCACCCTTACACTCTGTGTGTAAATGCGTACGACAAGCCTAGGTTTGGCTAATTTAGGAAGCTTTTTAAGCTCGGGAACAGGGCATCCTATGAGGGGCAGGATGTGAACAAGGACATGACAGATTGGCATGCTGGGAGCAGACAGCCTGGAATCTGAAGGGGGAATCTAGGGTTGGCGCTTCAGCTTCATGGACCTGACCATGTGTATTCATGCAGGGAATATATTTTTACCCTGACGTGTGTTTATTCTCATCTGACGATCGTAACAATTCCTGATTTAAATCGACTCTTTGTGTTTAATCGTCACTCTATAGCAAGAAAACAAAATATATCTTGTTTTTTGAGCTGTAGAGTTTCTGCAGGACTTTGAAAGATGTTGTCATGCGAGTATGCAAAAAGATTTCTGTTAAATCATGTGCACCACATTTTTATAGACTGCAGGCTAAGAGCTGTCTAAAGAGTGTTTTTTTATTTACAGACTTAATCCAATCGTCATTTAACAAGCAGAAACCTTGAACAGATTAACAGCCTCCTCACAAACGGTCGAGCAAGAAAGAAGGATCGAGGAAGACGCAAAAGAACGAGATTAAGAGAAACTAATAAAATTGTGTCGGCCAAGAACATCTGCTTGGTATTCAATTCTGGCAGAGAAATATCATCAAGCTTGTCGTGACACCTAGCCCAACACTGTCAATCAATTCACCGTTTTGGAATCTCTCTGAACATTTACAACAGGTTAATGAAAGGATCACAACAAGGTCATTTTTAAACTGACTTGAGTTGCGCCTCCTCAGTTGAATGTTTTTATGAATGAAGGTTTAAGTTTTGTTTTTAGTGACTTGTAGACTGCTCCTCCAACACGTCCATTCAGGGCATCTTTTCAGAAAGAGAAACTCTACTATATCCAATTTCCTAAAATATCCAATTTCCCATGATTCACTTCCCCTGGTTGAGGATATTAATTAAATTGTACAAGCCGCTGTCGGATTTCCTACTCGTCCCTGCCCAGTGCAGCAGCCAGAAGGACACTCAGACCCAACTCCATTTGCTTTTTTTTTTCCCCGGTGTTGGTGTGTGTGCACGTATAGTCATGACTTAATGAGTCACCGCTCCTCTTGTTGAGCTGACGTCAGGAGCTGCACATGCTTGCTTTGCTCTGCCAGATTTAACGCATGTGATCCACTTGGCAGAAGTTTGGAAGATTTAGCAAAGATAGGGAAGAATGCTGACGCCAGTCCTAACAGAAGACCCCTAAACAAACTGGTTTAAATCAATAGACATATTTTTATTCTCAAGAGATTGAAATATTGAGTCATAAGCAAAGACAAGACAGGAACGAAGAGATATAAGACATTAGATTCCAAGAAGGGAACTGAAAGCTTCATATAGGGGAAATATTTTGATATAGTTGAAAGACAAATTTAATTGTGTTATATTAAAGGTCCAATCAGTGAGATGTGTAGTGAGTGAAATGATAAAGTGACCTTACTATATGATCAGACATTAAGGAAACATGTTATGTTGAAGTGCTGGCTTCTCTAACAACAATGCAGCAGCCAGTATGTCCTCCTTCTAACTTTAGATTCTGCTCCTGAATGCTCTGGATTTGTTTGGACCAGCGAAGGTAGGCGCTTTTAAGACACCCCCACACGGCCGTTTTGGACGCCCCTCAGTTTGCCAGATATGAGAGCAGTTATCAGGTCAAACCAACAGGTGTTGCAGTGATGGAAGCGGGCAAGAGAAGTGGTTCAGATAGAAGTGATTGTACCCGACCTAAAAAGCCTCTGCATGTTTCTAATAAGCTCCACGAGCAGAAACGTGCTCAAACTAGGATCAATATTGGAGATGCTTTTGAAAAATGGAGAGAGGTTAGAACACAGAAAGGTTTACAGACCGATGCAGAGCTGGATAAACACTGAAGCTTCAGTGTCCACCACATGGCAACCTGTGTGAGCATCTACTCTAGAGAGGAGGGGGCGGGGGAGCTCTGTACAATGTTTAGAATTTGGACTGCAGTACCCATTTCAAACACTAGGAGTCAGAGTTACATAGTGCTCCTTTAAGTATTTGCAAATAAAGATTGGGACACTTAAAGCTTGATTTTTGTCCAAAAGGTAATAATTTGTTTCCTGGAGCTTTTTTTTTTTAACATTTCTTTCATTTTCAGACTTAAACTAAGCTTTATTTTAGGGGGCAAAGCTTCACTATTAGAGCAGATATTGTTTGTTTCAGCTTCAGTTTATTTTAAATAAGGTGTTAAATTTGGAGCAGAGTTTTCTCCATCTCTTGTTCAGTTTGAATGTTTGTGTGGAAGTTGTAGAGACTCCCCAGCAGGTAATCTCACTGGTAGCCAAAACATCCCAGCCCCACACCTCTGGTTGTAATCCATCAGAATCTCAGCGTGTTATTTAATCTGTGAGGAATTTGCCTGGTCATTTCCAAACAGAGATTGTTAGTTGAGCCCCAGAGCTTCTGCAGAGTCACGTGATTTTGTTTAGTAGATCAGGAAGGTCAAAAGCCTGGAGCCTCGATATCACCTACAGGGCCATTTTTGCACCTTATCACCGGCTGATAGGTCCGCTGTTATGATAGTCCAGCTGCTTAAAGGGAGTTTTGTTATCACTGTTGAACCTGAGTGTTCGATTGTTAGACTAAACACAACATGGGACGCATGCAAAGCTCATTTTTAAACTCTTATTTTACAAAAGCTCCTCCTTTCTGCTTAGATTTCTGTTCATTTAAATCTCTTTCCGACTGCTCCTCCTGCGTCCTCTAATAGCTCGCCCCTGTGAAACATGGCTCCATGGAAACACACCTATCAACACGACATACATGTTGATGCCACACACACGCTGAGTTTTGGCCTTTGGTGTCAAAGGCTAGGCTGCAGAAGTTTCCTTTATTAATTGTGTGTGTGTGTGTGCGCGTGTGTGTGCGTGTGTGTGCGTGGTCGGCACGCCTGAGATAAAACCTGTCAAACAGTGGAGGTGACCCCAGCAGGATACGGGGCACCCCGCACGTGGCAGGACAGGACCCCGGGGCAGCACAGCAACACTGTGATTTACTCTTCAAAGACAAGCGCACGATAGTATTTCATCTGCATCTTAACCCTGTTTAACCCGCTAACAGGCTGTATACATGAAGGTGTCACAGGGTGGAGTGTTGCACAGCAGCTCAAATAAACAAGCTGCACACATCTCGCTTTGTGATGCCGTCCGTCTTAAAGATTCAGATGTCTAAACAGAAGTAGTTTCACTTTGATTCATGACTCGTCACCACTAGGCATTGCTTGTCCCTTTGAGAGAACAACCTCCATGCACGATGGCGAGACAAAGTCTCAAATATGGCTGAGTCAAGAGAAGATACGACCTGTTTTAACAACAGCGCTCGCCAGTGAAATGGACTTCTCTGAAACACATGTTCCAGTGTGCACTGTTGGATTGTCTTTCTAAAAAGAGAGGACATACTCTGAGTGATAACGTTCTTCCTAAATCCTGTGGCACACGTCTTGAAACACCTCTGAAAGGTACACTATGTAGATTTGGTGGTGAAATTTGGAAGTTGAAGTGAAAAAATGCTTTGCTTTATTTTCTGAACTAAATACACAAACTTTACTCAAAGGAAAAAATGGCTCCCTGGAACCAGGAGAGTTGTGGGCCCCCTAACATAACTAATGCGGAGCATTTTATCTTCAGTGTTACAGAGACAACATTTTCCTCTGAGGATAGTTTATGTATAGAGTTAGGAATATATACCACATAATCTGTACATTTCTCCAACTTTCACATTTCTCTACCAAAACTCCATGGTGCACCTTTAACGTTCCTATTTCTCAAGATGTCTTTCCTAAAACATGTCAAACATGCATTAAGACATTTAATTTAAGCTCTTTGGGCCCGATCACACAAGACGCAGCTCCAAAAATGCCTGAGTGTGTAGCCAGGAGCGCCTGTGGAGCAGGGCTGCATGTGCATACGGGGAACTGATTAAGATAAGTGGGGCCGATATCGATATTGGGGAGTTAGAAATATCTGATACTGATATCTCTGCAGAGATACAGTAGGTAAAGACAAATTTACATGTTTCTTGCGTTGATTCTTCAAATGCAGTTGTCAACCACTTGAAAAGATGTACAGTGTAATGAAGAAAGGATGATCACTCAACTAGAAAGTAACTTCCCATTTACGTGCGTCACAGCTAAAAATTGCATTTGATTCCTAGACTGAGACCTTCACAAAGTGTTCTCTTGAGACTAAGACTGATTCTGAGTACTGCATCACTAGAAGAGAAATTAAATCATCCTTCAAAAAGTAGCCGGTGTTATTAACGTTTAGGAAGTATGCTCTGTTGCCCCTCGTCCTATTTTTAGTGTCTCCTGTTGGCTGCCTGACCCTGACTCTAGTCCTCAGACTGAAGCTATAAAGGAAGTCACTTATTCTTCCTAAATGAATCCCCCAGCTCCAGAGGAGCATCTGTCCTGCCCTGTAGAGTATTCACCAGCTGTATTCAAGGTCCTCTGGCACTTTATTTAACGTCTCCTCCTGAACTTTTTACACACAGCTCGGCTGATAACAACCTGTCCTGATAAAATGGACGACATTTTTATTTTCTGGAGATTAGCAGGGTCAGCTTTTCCCTCCAACATCAGCACCAAGTCCAACTACATCTGTCCAGGGGTGGGGGGTGGGGTGGGTTTGCAATTTGAGATGCTGTAAGCGGCTGTCTTTTCTGCGCTCTAATCTGAAGCCAGGCGTCTCTCTCTGGGAGCCAGCTGTAGTTTGTGTCTCACCCTCTGCATGGGGCTTAAGTCTGGGCAGGTACAGGTTTTAATCCACCGTCCAGCCACTGCCCGGGAGGGGGCACAGATAGCTCGGTAAGACGAGGTGAGGCAGCAGAGATTAAGGTCGAAGAAATGGACGGGAATCCATCGATCTGTGATAAACAAGAAGGTTTAGCTCCAGAGCGGCTGCAAGCTCTTACTCCTTTTTTGGCTTTAAAGTGACGGTTAAAATAGAAGGAAAATAATTCCTTAAATTACCGAATGATTGTGGTTGCGGTCTGTCTGTGTTTATTAAAGCCTCCTGGCGGGGGAGGGGCTTGTTGTCCGTCTGCAGGGGTCTGTGTTGCATTTCAGTTTCGAAACGATCTACAAACGGTTCATGTTTGTTGTCACATCACTCTGAGCATTTTTATTCATTTGAACCTTTTTTTTTTTTTTAAAAACCCATAAAATTTCTAGTTTTCACTTATATAGGCATACAACCTTCCTGTAAACACGCCCACACTTATATCCTCATAACAAAAGGTGAAAACAAAGATATTAATAAATATAAATACAGTATATGTTATGCATTGTACGTTGTAGAACTTATTCCCGAGTTGCACCAGAAAATGTAAATAGTTTTCACATTGTTTTGTACATATTCATTTAGGGAACATGACGGCTACTTTACTGACTTTGTGTCTTATTTTGAGTCATGTTAATCAGATACAGACAGAACACTCCGGGATTTCTCCATAATGAAGGCTGTCCACGTTGTGTACCCGTGCTTTCATATTGGAAGCGTGCCAGGGCCAAGGAAGTGCATGGATCGGAGCGCTCAAACTGGTGAAACGAACTGGACTTTAGGGCTGAAGCGTGCTGGGGCAGGGTACAAATAACCTAGTGTGAGTGCGCCCTTAGCCTCTTACCATATCTATAGGAGATCTTAATATAGTAATTTCACAGACTTAATTCTGTCAGTAATAAATGTCCCCTCACCCCAAAGCTTCATATCTTGTCATGTTTGCTTATGCAGTGTATGAACGTTCCTAACAGAAGACCACACTTAATACAAAAGCGTGATATGTGTGTTCAGTGTTTCTGAACTACCTGGAGTCACGTCTGGCCGTCCTGATAAGGAGCTCTGCAGGAAGTTGTAGTGTACGATGAGTTCCTGTGAGCTGCATGAGTCTAAAGGACCAGAGTTCAATAGGAAGTGGAGAAAGGAAAAAGGATGCAGATTTAATCACTCTAAGAATGAGGATATGGCCAATGAAGCCTCTGAAAACACACCTACGACGGGTCCAGATTTATTGATTGTGTTTAGAAAGCAGAGGTGTTACTGATGATGTTTGTGCAAACACTCACACTTCATTTGCATTGTTGTGTCTGTTTTCTTAAGACGTTAGAGTATTTACAGACTCTGATGTTGTAGCAGTAAGTTTTAGGACTGTGCCGTTCAGAGACCTGTAAGATAATGAGGTGGGGCAGGCAGTGCATTGCTACAAAGGACCGGCAATTGGGTGATTAGACGCCCTCATTCAGTGTTGTTTGAAATAGCAACCAGTGTTGTTTTAGTGGGGGAGCGGCATCACTCAGGCCTCATCAGACTGGGAACCAGTGCTGCTGCAGGGGGAGGAACCACTTTCACACATTCTGATACTTCCCTGATCGAGTAACAAAGTGAGCCATCAAACACTAGGACGCCACATAAAGTCGCTCACTGTGACTTTTCCACTTCCAACTACTGCCGGTCTATCTCACCACACCTCTTAACACCTTTTCTTTTTTTGACCTTCTCCTGCCTCTACGATGCCCCTCATTCTCTCGCTCTTTGTGGTGATCATTAAATCATTACTTCTCCGTAATGTTCTGCTAAAATTCACACCCAGCCCGACTTTATCCATGAGCATGCGAGAAAGACTCGTCCTAGAAAAATACCTCAGCAAGGAGATAGATCTTCTTCTCTCTTGTTGCTCCTGTTCTGCTCTTATCTTCACTCTTTCACGCGTCGTCGTCACGAGGACTTTCCCTCCTCTCCTCCGGAGCGTGCACAGTAGTCGACAGCTACTGCGGCGCGCTCTTCAGATACACATGGTGCTTGTCATTACTTATTTTCTGTTGTCTAATTCCACCACCTTAAACCCAAAGTTTTGAATGTAACTTTATGTAATGAGCGTCAGTATGGCCCCGTGTCCACCTGGCGTTTTGTCAAAGCGCTGGCTGTACACTCGGGAGTGTTGGCTTGAAGCGTTTGTGCGCTGAGAAGAAAAACGCTGCACGTCCATCCTGTCTCTATGACAACAGTCTGTTGGCAATGCCGGCTGTATGACCGACACAGCTCTGTTACATTTTATTAAATGTTATTTTTCTTATCAGAAACGGAGCCAGGTGGATGTGGGTACAAGACACGATCTGTAGGAGACAAATTACGGGGGAATGTCATGCATTTGGAAAAGAGCGCTGGTGATGTCAACAGCACCTTGCCGAGATAAATAAAGTCTCTGACCGGTGTTGATCAATTCTAGATTTGAGGTTTTAGTGATTTCTTATGTTTAATTTTTACAAAGCTGGTCGTCTCTTTCCATTAATGTCTTCCATCAGTATCCTGATTCTTGTGTTCTTCCTCTTTATTTTGAAATGAGCCAGGATTGAAAACTAAACTTTTATCACTTCAGAAATGTTACCTCAAGCCCTGAGCTGCAGGTCCACGAGTAGACGGTCTAATAATGAGGGGGGGAGGGTGATTGAGGGTATTCTGATAAAGTTAAAGCCCCCGGTCCATCACCTCCTGGAGGGGGAGGAGGGGGCGTAATGACTTCCCCAGCTGGCCCCCTGGGACGACTGCGCTCGTGCTCTGCACCTCTGCTGGCCGCTTTAAGCCATCGCCTTGTTTGTTTAGGGAAGATTAGCAACGTAAAACCCTTACAACATCCTGAACACGCAGCGAAGGGAGACGCGATGGAGGAGACAGCGGGAAAGAGGGATAGAGATTGATGGGTGGAGGGACAGTGACGGAGAGAGAGAGAGTCGTTTGGTGGAAGAATGAAAAATGGGGAAAGAGAGAGACAAGAAAAGGAAAATAAAATAAATGTCATTGAGAGCTCTTCAAACAAGTGGTTTCTGCTAAATCGCCTCGAGGATGCTTTAGAAGTGGCGGTCGGTGGATACACGCCATTCACGGGACAGTTCATGCATTTGAGAAAAACATTTGTGAAGCTATTCTTAAGGACTCAACCTTGGTACAAAGCCCCTCAGTAACTCTCCCTGATGGATATTTATAGACGATAAACTGGCCCGTAAATGCACCTGTCTGGCTGAAACTGTCCCCGGGG